>NW_010408803.1:25703-57658 GCF_000710305.1 Buceros rhinoceros silvestris | reverse complement strand
GTTGTTTATCAGTTCTGCAATATATTTTGTGCTAGATAGTAACCTGAAGAGACTTTCCTAATAGAAACTTGTGGGGAAATTAAGAGAGAAGTCCAAGTGAACCTATTCTGCAGCTTACTCCCATTTTAGCACTGCTTCATCTAGGGGAACATAATTGCTTTTGTTCCTATCTCTGTTTACATTTCCTGTTCCGTTTAGTAAGTTACCTAGCTTAGAAAAACTTTGTCTACCTTGTTTCCCAAAGAAACCTTTTATATCTAAATCATGTTCAGATCATAAGCCTGTAATGGATTTTGAATTGCTCTTTTTATAGCCTATTGATTTTTCTCTCTATTACCCACATGGTTCTGTAGGACCCTTCTCTGAATCACAAAGCTTACAGGGATGCATTCAAGAAAATGAAATCTCCGAAAATCCCCTTCATGCCCTTACTTCTGAAAGGTAATGCTAGAACTTGGATGCTCTTCTTTATTAATTGGTTAATGAAAATAACTAAGGTGATTTTATTTCTTTAGGTGGCCTTATGGTAAGTATGTGGCAGATGTAGTTGTATCTACAAGATAGCACCTGGTCTGGGTAGTAAAGAGCTGCCTTTTAAGATGGGGGAGATGGCGATTTTCACACAGGTTTTCAGACTTCAGTACCTTCCAGTCAGGTGTGGATAGAGCAGCGTGCCATTGCCTTGGCCACACCCTCTTCAATGGAGAAGCGAGACCTTGCAAGCCCTGAATGGGGCCATTGGTGTGCTCGAGGTTCACCCACACAAACAGCCTCTGCCAAGTCACTGGTCTGAGATGCTTGCCCTGCCTTTGCCAGGGTGAACCTACCTGGTGTTCTACCTACCTGCCTACTTGTGTGGTGTTTCTACTTCCCGCCCTCCAGGCCAAACCCTGCCTCTTCTGTCTGTCCTGAGAGGAGGGGATATTCAAGTCTCTCATAGATTTGAAAGAGATAAATAAAATCTTACTATTAAAAAAAAAAAATTTAAAAGTCTATTAAAATAAAATACAACTACTTGCTTAACAGAGTGAGCCAGGCAGCTAATTAAGTGGCAGGTATTGCAAATATTCCATTGTCTTGGAATCATTAATTATTAATTTCCTTGTCTTTGAACAGAGCAAATTCATTTGATTATTCCTGTATTCCAAAAGTGTTCTCTTTAGGCTGTTTATTCCGACCTGCTGCTGCTGCGAGTTTAAAATGTTTGAAAGCAGTTCTTTAGATCAGTCAGTGACAGTTCGGGAGCTGTCAGGCACTTCCCCTCTTTGCACACATCAAAGGAGTTTCCATTAATTCAGATGGATACAATTATCAAGGCTTCAAAATCAGTATTTTTTTAAAGTGTTCTCGAGTATGTCTTGCCTGCAAACAAAGGCAGCAAACATAGGCAAGTAACTTGTAGCGATGATGTTTGCACAGCAGTACAATATGGTGTATCAGAAGATGCATGTAAGCAGCACTCATGTCTCCAAAACCTACTGCAGGTAGCAAGGAGGCTTTGCAAATAAATACAGTAATCTTCCTTCAGCACAGTGATCTATGAGGAGATGTTGCCAGGCTTGGTAATTTCCAAAGTATTGCACAGTATGTAGGACTTTATTCCATGTCAAGCGTGTTTGTATTAATGTTGTTTCCAGGACTAATAAAACAAGCATAAATAGCATAGAAATCATTAGTAACTCAACAAATTACTGTAGTTCAACACAAGAGGAACAGAAGTAGTTTCAAGAAAAAACTGAAAAGCGTTAATAACCATTCTTTAATTATGAAAAATAACTTTGGAGTGTCCGTTTAAAGTTAATTAAATTTAAAAGTGGATCTCTGTTACAGCACACAGACACAGCTTTTGAAAATCAGGTAGATTTTTCAAATGTGTAATAAAATACAGTGCTGTGCCCTTACAGCCTAGCTCAGATGCAATCTTCTGCTCTGCTGAATTTATCTAGGCTCTTAGTTGTTGGCCACAAAGCAAATTTCTGTTTCTTCTGCCCTCAGAGATATACGCCTTGCTGTCATTGACTTAAAAAGCTGTGTGGAAATTTCTGTTTCCAGTAGAAGTTCTTTACTGGATGTAACCAATGGTTTTTTATCTGCACTGATGTAGAGACAAGTAATGCCTATGTCCTGAAGCCGTGTCCTTTCGGGACAGGGAAATCTGGGTGCCCCAAAGCAGCCCAGCAGAGGAGGTGTTTAGGGGCCGCTCCCTCTTTTTCCCCCTGATTTTTAGGATCCTGCCCAGGGGCAAAGAGGTGCTGGATGCATCTCCAGTGCAGTGCTTGTCCCACTTGCTCAGGAGTGCTGGCTGAACTAGATGTGGTGGGGGTGGCATCCTGCCTGGTCAGGCTGGTACCCTGCCTGCCCAAGGCAGACCCCAGCCCAGCCACCCTGGGCTTGTGGAGCTCTCCCTCACCCCTCAGGCACAGCTCTGCCTACTGAGTCCCAGCCCCAGGTTACCACCAGCATATGAAGTCGTTAACATTTCCATTCTAAGCAATTAGACAATGCCTCTCTGGACAGAGCAAGTCTTGAAAATAAAAGTAAATCAAGTTGACTATTTTGGGGGAGGGTGAAGGGGGGTCTGGTGTGACAAAGCATCCCTCAGCCTTCCCAGTCGTAAAGTCCCCTGAAACTAGGGGAACCAAGTGGGCATCAGAGCTCAGCCTAGAGAAGAGTGCTGGAGAAATGCTGAGATGCAGATAGATGGGTTGGGGTTGGCACCTGTGTTGAGTGGGAGACTCAGCAGGGGCTGCCAGTTAACTGCGCCATTTGCCTGCTGGCAGACATAGCTGTGACTTCTAAGAAGTAATGGTATTGGAGTGCTGTTTCCTCCTGGGTAACCCTGCACATCCAGGAGGGAGCTGATGGGGGTGGGGCATGATGATGCTGTTCCTGCTAGTATTTTCGGTAACCTGGAGCACACACTATCAAAGTCCCCGCAGAGAATCTATCCATGTCCTTAGTACTTCATGTCTGAGATAGGTGTCACTTTGTGTCCTAATATGCATTAGAAAAATGGAGAAAATTATCTCAAGTTACTGTTTTAATTGTAATCTTAACTTAGCAACATTTGTTTTGCCTGATACTCCACCCCCCACCTCACTCCAGTTTAATACACTCTGTTCAGTTCCCTTCCTGAAGCCAGATACAGACCTTTTCCTTTTCCTCTTACTGACCTATTTGTTGCCTTTGCAAATTCTCTCCAACAACACTGCGTAGAAGTGTTTTTTCCCTAGCCATAGTGCCTATTTCAAGGCTTTGAACTTCAGTTTGGTGGCTTGTGTTTAACCTCCTCAGCTAGCCACTTCTGTAGCCTGTGTCTCTGGGGAGGAATTCAGAGTCATCGTGTCCTACAGAGAGAGAGATGAAGGGATGTCAGAGCCGACTCCAGCATCTGGTAGCTCTGCCCCAGTGGAGATTCAGGCTCAGGGACCGCCCAGCCCCAGCCAAGGGCAGTGTGGCCAGGCTGGTGCTACAGGGTGCAGAGAGCAGACATGCCAGGCAGGGCCATCCCTGTGGGTGCACCCACCTGCTCCCTGCCATCTTCTATATAGTATACACCCCAGAATTAACACAGGCCAGGTTTAGTGGAAATCCATGCTTCCACTTGAAAATCTTGTTGCAATGGGTTCATAATGTTGTTATCTAATAATCACTGCATGTCATCATTAGATGAGGCTGTCGTTCCACTGTTGTAAGGTATTGTGTCAGTCCTGACTGGGATACTCTTTGTTTTCTTTTTGGTGCTGTTTTGTCATCTGGTTTCTTTGTATTAATCAAGAAAACTATGAAAAATAATTACTTTTCTCTTATTTTTTCAGATGTAACATTCATCCACGAAGGAAATAAAACTTTTCTGGATAACCTTGTTAATTTTGAAAAGCTGGTAAGCTAATTTTGTCCTTCCTGTTTTTCAGAGATTCACGTTCTCTTCTTCCCTTTCCATTCCTTATCTTGTAACATTCAAAGGTTTTCTTTTGGCGGAATCAGGAAGAAATAAACGGGTAAAAAAGAGCAAGCAGGATAAAACAGGCAACAGTCTGTCTCCCCTGCCCCTTTCCTCTGCTCCTCTCTCTTCTCACTCCTTCCTCACCCACTTCAGTGTAAAATGGCTAAGCCAGTGATGCCAGCATCACTGCCACACAATCCACCCATGTTTTTTGCCCAGTGACATCTGTTCCTTTGCCCCCCCTCATGGACTATTTCTCCTCAGTTTAAATTCTCCTGCTTCAGCTTTCTCTGGATTGTGTTTTCCTTTTCTCAAGGCACTAAAGAAAAGACTTCTTGAGTTTATTACTTGCCACTGGTATGCTGATTTCCGGGATCTTCCATAAAAATAAGATTTTTGATCTAGATTAGAGATGAAGAAAGCAATGCCTGAAATATGAACTTAAACTGGCTGTAAATACCACTATACTAACTTTTACGAAGGGCACTTACATTGTATCTTTGGCCACATCTACTCTAGATGTCGTGTGACGACTACTCTGACGTGATATTACTGGTAGAGGTTTGATTTCTCAAGTTTGCATATTTTATTTCTTCGTGGATAACATCTTCACAGCACTAAAAGTCACAATTTGTGTATCTGAACAGTGATGGAGTGGAGAAACATTGATTATTTTTTCTTGTTGGCCTGGAGTGTTCAATCAAGAAACCAGAATGTTCTTCTCAATTGCTCCAGATGTGCCATGTCCAGGTGGCTGTGCCTGGTGATTGCTCCCAACTATTTTCTCCATTTTCTCTCTTACACTTTTTTGAAGATGAACATGGTGCAACCATGGAGTTATTAATGAACCAGAGGTTGAACTTATTTTTACATCATATCATAATGTACCTTGTCTTTCAACTTGCAAAGCAGGCTTTGATGTTTGAACCTGAGCGCCTCTTTTTGTGTGTTTTCTTTTTGATTTCTGTACCTTTTTTTTTGTTGCAGAGTTTACAAGAACACCGATTCGCATTTAATGAAAGGTTTTCTTGTCCCAAGTCCATTAACTCTTTGACCTTTAGGAGTTTGCATAAAACTCATTAGCATGTTCTTCTTCATTGCCTCTTGGAAGTACACCCAATTAACATGTAAATTAAACTAGCCCTTCATGCACAATAATTGTTACTAAAATCCCTCCATTGGCCCATGTGTTTATTTAGTGAATTTGCAGAATTTGGTTCTTTTTCCAGTCTTAGCCAGACTTTGTTATTGTGCTTGTTTCTTGATTAATTGTGTATATGTTTAAAGTATGCTGAGCTTGATGGATAAGATTTCCTCTCTCTTCTGTCACCATTGTGTCTCCAGAGGCTTTGCTAATTGACTTCAGCGAGCCAGGATTTGACCTTTTTCATGCAAATGGAAAATGGGCATTTTAAATGGCAGTGGGGGAGAGTCTGAGGTGAAGGTGAGGGATGTTCAAACTGACACTTCCTCCAAATTATTAGTCCGATCACACCCTCAGGAAACATGCTGTCTCTGGAGCCCTGTGTGCATATGGATGCAGGCAGTGGTATGAGCTTGGGAAGTGGGAGCTTAGGAGAGATTTAAATATGAGTGTAGTGGAAACTCTGGCAGTATGTGTGTTTTACTGGTTCATTTGGATGCTAGGACGTTTACTTAGTCAAGAACTTTACTAACAAGATGCGTTACACATGATGACATATACATCAGTTCGTGTTTCTTTTCTAATTATATGGTCTTTGTCCCAAGGAAGAATGTCTTCCTTGGTGTTCTATGCTGTGCTGAGCACTTCCTGGCCTCTGCTGAGAAAAATTAGGATTGACATTGACTCCTGCTTGGTTGGATCAAGCCACTGAACCTCACCTGCAAATTTGCTGTTGCAGAAAAAGAAGAAAAGAATTATTCTACCATAGCAGATTATTGCTTTGGGGAAGGAACTTACTGTCATAAATGCATAGAGTTCTACTTATGAATTTCAAAGCAAAGGTTGTTTCTTATGTCTCCATTTGGATCAGGATTTTGAAATATTTCCTTATTACGTTAAACATCTCACCTAAAGGAGGGCTTGTCAGTCTGAACCATTGTTTTTTCCAACTATATCAGTTGGTTTAATAAAATATATTCTATCGCCCTGTAATCCCTGCTATTTTTATATTTTTAAACCATCATGGCCTCAACAATCCTACCACGATTGAACTTGATTTGACATGATGTGATTGCAGTGAAGGCAAAGTTAATTCAAAAGAGAAAGAAAAGAATTTGCAAAGAGAAGAAAATTAAATGATCTTTTGTCTCAGATCCTCAACTAAATCTAAAGGAATAAAGGAAAATGTGGTCTTACTTTTGAACCTCAAGGTATTTCCATGGTATTTACTAAGCTGCTTCACTGAAATGTGGCTTCAGGTTTTTTCTCCAGTTAGTCATCACCCGTATCTTAGCAATGACACATCTTAGCCACACGCCAGCAAACTCTAATACAGGTCAACAGCCATTACTGTTTTAGATAACACCTTCTTATCTAGTGCTTTCAGCTGTGAGGACTGTGCAGCAGGAAAACTGTGATACACCTTCCTGACAGACCTGGTGAGTGGGCCAACTAGGGAAGGCTCCCTGCTAGACCTACTGTTTGTAAATAGAGGACGACTTGTGGGTGATGAGAAGGTTGGAGTCCATCTTGGCCATAGTGATCAGGAAATGGTAGTTTTGAGTTCTTGAGGAAGTAAGGAGGGGAGTCAGTAGAACTGCCACCTTGGATTTCTGGAGGGCAGACTTTGACCTGTTTAGAAGATTCCTTGACAGAGTGCCTTGGGAGTTAGTCCTGAAGGGCAAAGGAATCCAGGAAGGCTGGATGTCCTTCAAGAAGGATCTCCTAGAGATTCAGGAGCAGACGACCCAGTGTGTGGAAGGATGAGCTGGCAGGGTAGAAGACTGGCTTGCCTGAACAGAGAGCTTTGGCTGGAACTCAGAGAGAGAAGTCTATGGCCTGTAGAAGAAGGGGCAGACCACTCAGGAAGGCTACAAAGATCTCATGAGACTGTGCAGGGAGACAATTAGAAGGACCAAAGCCCAACAAGAACTAATCTGGCTACTGTCATAGAAGACAATAAAAAATGTTTCTGTAATACATTATCAACAAAAGGAGGAGCAAAGAGAGTCTCCATCCTCTACTGGATGTGGGGGAAAACAGAGGACCAAGGATGAGGAAAAGGCTGAGGTACTGAGTGTCTTTTCAAAAACCGTGTTCAGCTTTGGGCCTCTCACGGCAGGGAGGGCGTTGAGGTGCTGGAGTGTGTCCAGAGAAGGGCAACAAAGTGGTGAAGAGTCTAGAGAACAAATCTTTTTGAGGAGCTGCTGAGGGCTGGGGTTGTTTAGCCTGGAGAAGAGGAGGCTGAAGAGAGACCTTATTACTCTTTACAAATACCTGAAAGGAGGCTGTAGCGAGGTGGTGGTGGGTTTCTTCTCCCAAGTAACAAGCAATAGGACGAGAGGAAATGGCCTCAGGCTGCACCAGTGGAGGTTTAGATTGGCCATTACGGAAAAACTTATTCACCAAAAGGGTTGTCAAGCATTGGAACAGGCTGCCCACGGAAGTGGTGGAGTTCTCATCCCTGGAGGTATTTAGAGGATGTGTAGATGTGGTGCTGAGGGACATGGTTTAATGGTGACCTGGCAGTGCTGGATTAATGATTGGCCTTGATGATCTTAAAGGTCTTTTCCAATGAAAATGATTCTACGATTCTACCTATGACTGTGTACATGTAGCTGAAGGTTCTCCAGCCCCTCCGCCAAATACATGTGCAACTCCTACGTCTGAGTTTTTGTTGTTCTTAGTTAAAGGGGTGCTAATGATCTTAGGTAGCTGGTAGGCTGAAAGGCCTCAAGAAGGGTGTGTTACTCATGTCACTAATGGTATACAAGCACCTATTTAAATGGTCAGGACATAGCATTTTGCTTTGCAGATGAATTGGCCGATTTTCTGTATTACAATTGGATCCCAGAGAGTTGAAAATGGAGGGAGAGAAATGCCTAACTGATCTGCTAAATACGGGGGATTTGGGATTCTGCTTTAAGAGTGTTTTACACAAAGAGGTTTCTCTGTTACCAGAGCATCACTTTCAGAAGCCAGTCTTGGGATGGACCCTCACACTACCTACAAAGGAGGAACAGCAAAAAATGACAATGTGTGTGATAGTTGGGTCTCTCTGATTTCTAAAAGCCAGATCAAAGGCCATCAACTGGAAACCATCACAGCAGCAGCACTGGTGGAAGTTGTAGCTGTCCCAGCACTCATACCATTGATCATGAAATCTAGATTGTCTCATTAGAACTTCATTATAATCAGTCCAAGGACATCAGCACAAGAGATTGCATGATTTCATGGCAAATGAAGCACAGCGGGTAACAGGAAAAATTATTTTGATTCACTGATGAAAGGAATATGAAGTTTCCATTAAACATGCTCTTGTGATAAGCATTTTTGTGGAGGAGCCTTGTAAACCACTCCCAGGGTGTTGAGGGATGAGCTGTTCTACATCATGCTGGTCTTAAACATTACCTCAAGACAGCTAATTCTTTCCACCGGTGATTATTTTTGAGGGAAAGGCGAGAGAATCATCAGCTGTTTGCTGCTATCTGCAACTTGCTTAAATTAGTTACTAGATTGAGCAAAGAGTTTCCACAGAAGCAGTCAAATAAAGGAAAAACAGTAATGCCTCAAGAACTTTATGGGCAACACTCCACTGATCTATAGTGAACATATGAACAATTCCTTTTTTCCTAAGTTGAAGAACCAAACCTGAACGAGAAGCTAAATCTAAACCTTCTGTTTCTTCTGCTTAATCTGAAGTGAAGATCCAATAACCCTGTTTCAGAAGGAGAGGTTGCAGACTACCAAATGCCCTGGATAATGCACCAAAGCTGGGGGCTGAACCCAGAAGCACCCTCCCAGTCCATAGGACTTCCCTGCTGTAGGCTTTCAGTTTAATAAAAGTCACATGAACAAAAATAAGCAAATTTTTGGCTATTTTTCCTTACCACTTTCCATGAGCTCTTAGGGAGTTGTTCTCACTTACTCCACGTGTTACCTTCTAGACTAATTCTATTTTCATCATTTATTATCACTAAGACAAAGAGCAAAGGCTCTCTCCTGCTGTCTTCATTTTCTACCTAACTACAGTTGCTTTTTGCTCTGCAGTGTAGGGCAAGGAGATTCTTTCAGGCTTTTCTAATGACAAAATCCATCTCGTATTTTTGGACTTATGTTTTGTATCTTGTCTTTGCAGCACATGATTGCAGACACTGTCCGGTCATTGAGACATTGCAGAAATAACCAGTTTGGTGAGTAGCCAAGCTTTACTGCTTATTTTGCCTTTGTACACCATTGATGGTGTTGGGGTTTTTTTCCTGCTTTCTTTCCACTTGCTCAAGTTTACTACACTAGCAAAATGTGATCACAATTATCTAACCAACTGGCAAGAGGGGGTGTCTTTGTTGGAAGGTCAACATAACAGTAACCAGAGTTGGGTGAAGTTTTACTTCACAAAATATCTGTAGAAACAGCTTCCAAATTCTATATAAATTATTTTCCTGCAAAAATTATCACCTCTTCAAAATCCTGAGTAAGATCTGTGCCAGCTGCACTTAATAATGGACACCTCTGATGTACGCTGCTTTTTCTCACTTTCCCAGCTATAACTGAGTTACCTCAGTTGTGTGATAGTCTCTTTGTTTTGATAATGGATTCACAGCTGTCTTGGCTTGCAGTAGCTAAAAGATGATATTCATCACCACAGCTTTTCACTTGGCTTTTCACCAAGAGCAACCGTTTGCTTAGTTTCAATTCTTATGGACATTTCACAAAATGGTAACAGTCTCGACGATACTAAGATTCTGCGGGTTCATGAGAGTAGCTCACTGTGTAGAGAAGAGGGGGTTGTGATAGTACTTCTGCTAGGGGAAGCCTGCAGATAGAGCCATGCCTGCCCCTCTATGGAGGGCCCACACTGATGGGAACGGTCATGAGTGCCTCAGCTGCACAAAATACTTTATTTCTTCCATATTTCCACCTTATTAGCCACCAGAGAAGCCAACCCTAAAGGACAGTGCCAAAAGACCCCAGCTCATTTTGTTCTGCTATTCAGAGGGGAGAGACCTTGTTTCTCTCCTCAGGATTTCTCATTCTCTGCAGAGAGGTTAAACCCGGTAAGGGGACAAACACAGCACTACTTTAGGAAGTGGTTAGGTTTTAAGCCAAATCCACTAAACATATCATTTATTGAGGCCACTAAAACTTCTCCTCCAAAGAGAAGTTCAACTGCGCTGTAGCCTCGGGGGAAAAAAAGAGCTCGAATAATTTTTTTTTTTTTTTTCCCCACTGAATTTTCAGCAGCTGTTGGCATGGGCGTGGACAAAAAGAATAATAATTTTGTGTATAAGTACATGTACCTTGGAGAATGATTGATACTGTTAAGAGCTTTGCTGAACATTTGTTCTATAGAATTACGATGTGTATGTACAATCTGTTTTTTTTAAACAAAGGCTGCTCAGTATTATGGCTCTGTTATTTTGATATGTATTTTATATATATCTCTAAGAGGGGGAGTGGGAGAAGGATGTACGTTTTGGTTTTATTCCGTTAAACCAGATACTGAAGGAAATACTGATTAATCCAAACCATGCCTCTGTAAATTAGAATGTCTCTTATTTGACATTATAAGATGTAGACTGGCTCCCTTTAATGATGCGATTTTTTTTTTTCAGCTTCTCTGCAAATCTTTCATCTCTTTTTTTGCCTTTTTTTTTCAAGTGGTTTTGTAAGTGTTGCAACATAAATCCGGGGTTAATACCTGAGATTTATTGTATAATCTGGTAGTTTGAAGTATGTGATTGTTATTTTATTTTACCACAGATTTGATTTATTGTAAAGCTGGCATTTAAAAAGCAGTTTATACAGACATCCCTCTAGGCACTTTTTTTTCCCTTAAATTCATTTAGGCATGAAATGAATTCACTGAATATTTATTGAGACTTTATGGACAGTTTCCTTTTCTAGTGGGCTTATTTTGCTCTCAGGAATGTGAATCTTTCTACTGCATCAATTCCCAGATTGGCCTAAGAGCAGCAGGCATCTCACTGTAGGAAAGAATTCAAACAAAACTAAGCAAGGATTATTATTATTGTTTATGAACTGTATCATATGTATTAAGCTTGCAGGCCAAAGTCTTTCTGGATTAGAAACTGGTTAGGTTCCAAGCAAGACTGAAATGTCTTTTTAATGAAAATAAGACTTTTATATCCTAAATCCTGAAAACAAATAGTAGCGTTTCCAAAACCAGGCAAAGCAGCCCGAGAAAACAACGTACTTAAAGCTTTTGTCGTTTCAGGTGTATATTCAGGAGAAATACAAATGTTTTTCAGTACAGCTGGGATCCTATTACCTCAGAATAAAAAGGTCATCTCTGTGTCCCGACACAAATTTATCATGTTGTCCTGGTCTCTCCCACATTTCTCAAGTCAGATAGCTGCCCAGAAATGGCTCCTAAAAATAGCTGCCCGGGACCCTCTTTAGCAGCCGCACGCAGAACTGGCTGCGTTGACATCCCACGTTACCTGCACAGGCTCTTACAGAGCTTTTTAGAAACAGTTCCTGGAAAGCTTCTTGTGTAGCTGGAGACCGTGGAGAAAAGGATGATAATGAAACAAAGGAGAGGGAGGGAGTGTGCATTTTAAGGTGATTGGCTTGGGGAGTTCTGAGGGGTTTTCTTTTCTAATTTATGGTAATGTCATTAGAAGTTCCTGGAGGACATGGACTAGAACAGAGCTCTCCAACCTTCGCTCATTTGTCAGCAGTCACCAGCGTGTGTGAAACGTATCTCATTGCTTTCCCTGCCTGTCTTGATGGGTCCCGTGGCCATGGGCTTAACTTTTCTTTTTCCACTTCTGCTGGTCACCAGCTGTGCTGTGCTTTGCTGCGATTTGCAGCAAGTTCCCACAAATCAATGTCGGGTGTAAAGCTTGTAACAGAACACATCTGCGCCACCCTTCAGTTTGTCTGTTACACAGCTAATTCCTCTTGCCGTGTAAACTCCCATGTAATGCCAGCATGACTCTCGTCTCAGTTACTAGATCAGAAATCAAAAGCATAACAGATCAAAATGTGGGGGTCTGTCAGAGCAGCTTTGAAGAGCTTTTGTATCCGTCTGCTGTGCTGTCACCTTTCACCTGCTCTGATGGAAATTATCTGGGGCCTGCTGTCTTGTGTACTCGTGTTAAGGGTGTGTAAAAGTTGCAGGCTGGGTTGCCCACCCTTGTTCAAGTTCCTGTTGTGCTGCCACAGCAGCACAAAGGAAACCTTGATCCACCCTTACAGGGGACAGACTGCTTGTACTGCCAACAGGAATAAATCTTCCACTTGGGAAGAGTCAAGCTTCACTTGTCCCTCCTTTGTGCATGCTGGTTGCCCAGCACTGCCTACTGCTTGCTTGCTTCTCCCGTTTTCTGTATCTAGCTGTTACCTCACACATTGTACAGCAAATCCTTTGGATCACTGGCCATCTTTCTTGTGACTGTGCAGCACCTCTCAGGTTGGCCCAGCAGAGACTTCGTAACACACAGGACAGAGAAGCAGGCAAGGCATGGCTTTCTGATCCATCCCCTTTCTCCTGTCTTGCAGGCAATGAACTTCCCTCAAAAGAGCATCATGAGCTGAAGCCATACATCCATCACCTGCATGTCATCGACAACCAGCAAGCTCTCTTTGAGCTTTCTCACAGGATAGAGCCACGAGTGTGAGCGTACACAGCTTCATATAACCTTGTAACTGCAGCACTTTGAATTAAGTGAATGTTTATGCCAAGCATGTTGCTTCCCTATATAAGAACAGTTTACTGAGTTTTATCAGTAGCTCACACAACATGCACAGGAAAATCAGGCAAGAGCCAGAAAAGGAGCTACTCACAGAGCTGCAGGGCAAGCTTGGTGTCATCCCCACTGGTCACCAGGACGGGACGGAGCGGAGCAGCATCCTTTGAGCTCATGAGCTTGGTTTCTGTGGAAGTATTGTTTGGTCCAGTGTAGCTTTCAATGCAGATTCAGCCAGTATTAGAATGAAAGGAATCGTCCTGTCACAGCAGCAAAACATTTCAGCCAGCAGCATGTTGCAAAGGGATTGATTCTCAGTTCACCACAGTAAGTACCTCACTAATTCAAGGCTGCCAAAGTACTGTTGCCAAAAATACCGTGCGATCCATGCAGCTCCCCTGAGTCCAGTGGAGGATCTTATTTGGGCTAAGTGCAGACAACCAAGAATGGGAATATAAAAAGTCAGCACACCAGATGAAACTCAAGGAGGTCAGCAGTGAACCATTCACACTGTTATGGCCGCTTAGGAATCTGCTTTCTAAAACACGCTGTAAGAGCGAGTCCACTTTGGTTGCAGTTTATGGACACAGTTGTTTGTACATTGAAAACGTGTTATCTTCTTCCTTTTCAGTTATGTCAGATACAATACCACCTCCTGTATTGAATGTGTTAGAAATGATTATAGCAGGAGCTTTGTTCTCTGCTTGGATTACAGCCTCCTTGGTGTCTATTCAGAGGCAACACCTAGATCCGCATACATTCCTAACTCACCTCCAGGAAATACTCTTTCAGCAGGTGAAGTTTCACCTACCTTGCACACACTTCTAGGTGTTTAAAGAACAAAAGAGTACACCTTACAGGGTACCAGTATAATTACCTGCAGACACACTGGGCTCTCGGCATGAGGGTCCCTTTAGTGTTTCGGTCCCTCTCACACGCCTCCCCTTGCTAATTTTCATGTAGCTAAAAGTGCTACTTCTGTGTGTGTTCTGAGGCAGCATTTCTAAAGTCTTGTCTACAGCTGACCTACATCTAAGCATCACTGTCACTGTAGCTCTGTTTTTCAGTGCTAAGAAGTTGCCCTGAAATAATCTGGTGAACGCCGCAGGCAACATGCAGTGTGCTACCCTGTCTGGCACGTGTGTGTGCGCACTGGCTCGCAGATACCGTCCCTGTACAGAGCAGGGAGGACACATCGCATTGCTTGCCCATCTCCATTGTACGTTTTCCAGATGAGGAAGACTTCCAAGAAAATGCTCCCTGACTGAAGTGTGGGAATACTGAAGTAGCATGCTTTTCATCATTGTGTTATCTCTGGTTTAAAGGGATTAAAAGCAGCTTTAACAAGTAGGGAATCTGTAGAATGCATTCCATTTTCCCATCTGTGAAATATTGTATAGATCTATTGTAAAGGAAACAGATGTTTCAGATATGTATTTGCTTGTACTTTTGTTATTATCAAATACTATATGATTTTTTTTTTTTAGAAAAAAAGTCTTTTTACCCAGTAAAAAGAAAAAAATAATTGAACTCTTGCTGGCCATGGAGTAAAAATTTCCTATGTTCTTCTGTAGATGTGACTGCATATATTGTAAATAACTCTTTTGTGCAAACAGACCAAAAGTGTCCAGATGAGGATGATAGCTGCAGTGGGCTCCTTTTTGCAGAGTAGGAACACAAACCAGATACAATTTGGTGCTTGTGTTATTGCAGTTCTTTGGCTACAGCACTCTCTGAATCCCCATCCTAGCCACATTAGCTGTGTGGTTTGCTGGGTTTTGAGCTCCCCCTTGTGAAATCTCTTGACTGTGGCACTGATAGAATGAGAGGAAATGGCCTCGAGTTGCACCAGGGAGATTTAGATTGGCTATTAGGTAAAACTTATTCACCAAAAGGGTTGTCAAGCATTGGAACAGGCTGCCCAGGGAAGTGGTGAAGTGACCATCCCTGGATGTATTTAAAGGATGTGTAGATGTGGCTCTGAGGGACATGGTTTAGTGGTGACCTGGCAGTGCTGGGTTAATGGCTGGACTTGTTCTTAAAGATATTTTCCAACCAAAACGATTCTATGATTATGTTTAGGAGCCTTTATGTAGACCAGCTGCATGCTTACCTCATGTTGTGTAACACTCTGGTCCACAGGTTGTTCTGTTGAAATCTGTGGGAAAGAGACCTGAGAAGGTATTCAGGGTAAGGAAGTGGGGCTGTTTCTCAGTTCTCTGTATTTGGCTGTGATTGTTTTGGGAGTTATTGCTGATGAAGCAGTAGCACTGCCAGAGAAGAATGAAAGATGATGAAATGAAATAAGGGGGGGGAAAAAAACCCCAAACCAAAAAAACCCAAAAAACAAACAAACCAAACCCTGCCCCCTCAAAAAAACCCACCAACCAAAAAAAAAAAGCACACCAGGAAGAAAGATGACTCTCTGCTCAGGCTTTGATTTGAAAGCATGCTAGAGCCACCTTGAAGGCTTCTCACTCTGCCAGTTCAAAGTGGGTTAATGGGTGGGTTAACTTGTACCAGTAGGTTTCATGCCAGCTGAGGTACTTGCTATCTGCACCACTGTAAGTTTATACCAAACGAGTGTTGTCTACCCCTCGCAGCTGGCATAAAATCAGTTTGAAGGCACATAGCTAGCATTAACCTTGTTACCTCTGTTGTGGCTAATTAGACGACTGTAAAGCTTCACAAACCTGGTTTTCATAGGCGTCTGTATAACTTGGATGTAAATTTCTGGTCTGAAGGGCCCATGCGGATGCATCAATTTCACATTGAAAATACAGACCTTATAATTGTTACCATTAAGGAAAGGCAGATGGCCCAAATCTGTGGCTACTGTGTCTAATTAAAAAAAAAAAATGCCCTTCAGAGCCTTCTTTCAAGAGGTGAAACATTGCAGAGCTGGGCTGCAGACTGGCAGTCAGTGTGAAGGTCTGGTGGTTGGGAAGAGGACTAGAAGTAAACCCTGTGAAAGGGAAGGGGGACACTACACAGCCTCTGCCAGGGCCCTTCAGTGGTGATATTGTGTGGTTTTTTGTTTTGGGGTTTTTATAATCCTTCAATAGTGCAATTACCTTACATAGAATAAAATCCATGAATATTTTAAGTTCAGTTACCACAGTCTCACCTGGGGGTAAATACTCTGCATATTTTCTTTAGCAGCTAGGAGGAGTAATTAGGCAGAAAAAAAGGAAAAAGCTGGGTCACTCTATACCTGTTTGGTGTGGGATTTTGTTGCATCAAATTTAAACGATTCTATGACATGTCTTTGATTCTAGCCCCAACATGGATAGAAATAAATTGCATTTGCATGACAGTGGCAAAAAACCCCCAAACCTATAGTCTACAAGAAAAAATAAGACATGCTGCTGTAAAATTACAAAGAAAGATGTAAATACTAAACATTTTAGCAGAGTAATATTTATTTGCATAGTCTATTTATTGTCATCGTATACCCTGTTAAATACTGAGATGAAGTCAATGAACTGAGGTAAGAACACCTGCCTGGTCCATTTTCTTTGAGTGCCATAATGCTGTCAGCTTGCTTTAAAATTAATAAAAAAGAAAACCCCAAATCAAGGTATTTATCTAACTTCTCAGGGACTACAGCTAGTAGTTATCCACCATTATGAGACCTGGTGTGTATGAAATAATCTGATTTACCAGAATCAATGTTGCCAACGTTTTCCTCTTCATATTTCATGCTTGTCTGTCTCTGTACATATTATTGTGTTGTGTATTTATGAGAGCTAGTAAGCAATAATTTATATGTCAAAATGGCCAAGCAATACAAGGTTAAAACTTGTAGAAGCAACGTGTTACATTTATCTTGCATTTTCCAGTGTTTTTTAATATTGCTTTTAAAAATATAAAAACTACCTTAATGAAGTCTGGGCTCTGTGCCTTCATGCCTATCACACGTATTTATTGTTCCTAACTGGAATATTTTACTCCCAGTCATTCAGTTCCACAAAACCTCACTGTGTTTGTGAGGTGGATGCAGACCCACCTCAGGCTCCTGCGCCTGACCCCATTCAGAGCTGCTTGTCCATCTCCGCTTGGTGGGTCTCACTGGTACCAACATTTCAGAAGCAGATGTAATGTTAATGGGGTCTCAGCTGTGCCATATCATCACGGTGCAGTCTAAGAGAGGCCTGGAGTCACCATGAGAAGTCCCTCTGGGAGAAGGGAGGAGTAAATTTATCTTCGTATCCTCTGGAGTCTGTGTATTGGCACTTGATCCTCTTACTGAGGAAATCAAATGCTTTTTCCTGTCATGGGTGCATTTTCCTCTTCCTCCTCTCAGCTGGCCTGCAGCTTCCCTGCAGAACCCGTGGTGGGCTGTGAGTGCTCTGTAATGCAGCTGAGGCTTTGTCCTATTCTTCCACCCTTTCCACGTGTAAACCCTGGGAACCACTAAGCCAAACCTTGCTACTTCACACAGAAATACTTTTGATACTTCTAGCGTGAGGTCTGTTTGAAGTGCTTTACGAATAGGCAGTACTTAATCCTCTAAGTGCTTGCACCTTAAATAGTCTTAAACCTGACCTACGAAGTATTAATATACATGTAATAAAATTTTAACTGGAATAATTGAAACAGTACAAGCCCAAATTGTTGACTCAGCTCTATAATGATGCTTAAAGATACTTTACAGCCAGACATCCTTTTCCAGATCCAGCTGTGTAAGCTGAAGAGTTTATGTTCCCAGCTGTTCATCACTGTCCCTTCACTGGAGATCATTGCTCCCCAGAGTATAGCCCCCAAAGAGACCTGGGGAGTATCTCCTAACCTGTGGCGGTTCATCAGCTGGATTACTTCAAGCCACACGTGACTGTATACAAGCAGCTAACTTTGTGCTGAAGGGCTCTCCGTCCAACCATCAGCCTTGCCTGGAGGTTGTCAGAAGAAGCTAGAGCGACAATACCTTTAAGATGATTTGCAACTGGGGAAGTGTAGAGCTGAGGATGGCTGCTTTACAGCTCCAGCTGTGCTACAAGAGCCCCAAGAAGAGGCTGCTGAACTCCAGATGATGTCCCTTCAGACCACCTTGCTGAACTATTCAGACAAGGGCTCCTCTATCCCTGTCAACCAAAAAGAGCTTTATTGGCAAAGGCCTGCTCAATGGACTCCAGGAACCTGAGCTGAAGAGATGAGAGAGGCTTGCGATGAGGCCTTCCTGTAGGAGCTATGTGAAGGTGAGAGGCAGCAGGTGGGTACAGTGTTCTCTGGGGGCAGCACAGCCCTCTATGGAGCGTTGGACTGACCTGCATGGGGACTACTGCTAAGGAGAAGTGATTCCCTCTTCTCGAGGGGAAAAAGACCACTCAGCCTGAAAAACAAACCTCCTGAATATTTACAGTGTTTCACATCCCAGTGGGCTTTCATGCCATGCAGAGAATCTGCCCTGGAGTCCTGCTCTCTTCTGCCATGGAGGTGGCAGCCAAGTCACACACACAGCAAAACCCAAAGAAGGTAAGTCTTCCGCTGACTGTAAGTACTGTCTAGCTCTGCACTTAGAATGACCACCATGTCACACTGGGGAGCTGTGTGATGGCACCCTGTGTGCATGGCTACAGGAAGACCATGAAGTACATGTAGCTGTATCAGAGTTAAAAGAATCATGCAGTGTGGTTAAAATGTGGGGAACTGAGAAGGTCTGCAAAGGTGGACCAAGTGAAGAATTTTTGAAGCAAGGAGAGAAATGTTCTCCTCTGCATTCCCTTTTGTCCAGAAGAAAGTTAGTGGATTTCATAAAACACTTGTAAAGGTTCGGAAAGCCTCTCAAAAGTGAGCTTGAGCAGCAGCCCACCCTCAGAGCCTTTTAAGAGGTCAAAGAATGGCAATGATACAGTCTGCACAATTTTAATTTTCACAGCCCATCGCAGGGGTAAGCAGTTGCAGCTGGTTGTCTCCCCAGGAGACGTGTACTCCAGCTTAGTTGCAGAGGCTCCAAGATCTTTGCAAATCCATGTATTTTGGGAACTGGCTGGGCTTCAGCATGTTTTTTTTCCACCCTTTCCTATGCCAGGCATACTATGGGAGAAGGGAAAGGGGCATCATATTGAAAGCCTTAGAGAGCTTCCTTTGCTCTGAAGGGTGCCACCGACCCCTTCCAGGTACTACTTCCCCAGGGGGAATCCTCAGGGTAGAGGCATTGAGAAAAACAGAATCACAGAAGCATTTGGTTGGAAGAGACCTTTAAGATCATTGAGTCCAACCGTTCACAGTACACTGCCAGGGTCCCTAAACCATGTCCCTCAGCACACAACCATCTAGGTTAGTTAAAAGGCAGTTAAAACCCAGGAAGAACCTCTCAATTTGGGGTCAAGAGAGATGAGCCATTCGGGTCACATAAACCTAGCAGGTGAGTGGGAAGCTCTGCCTTTGTATTCTCTGCATCGGTCTGATGGACTACGCCTAGACATTTGTTTGAGTTGTTACTTTGCAGGGAGAGGTGGATAGTGCTGGGTTTGTGTGTAAGTAGGACTGTTTCCTAATGAGATCTTTGTGAGCTGGCTTTAGTGCTCTTTATGGTCCTGGTGCCGTTAGCTAATTGTCATAAGGTTTCAGCACTCATCTCTGTAGTAAGGAGTCAGAGCAGCCCTGGGGGTGCTATGAAACAGTGCATCAGCATAGTTTACAGTAGAATTTGTTTGGAAAGCCAAACTTACTTTACCCTTGTTAGCATGAAAATGTGGATTCAGTCACGTGAGTTTAGAGAAGCACATGAGCAAGACATTGAGATGTCTTTTAGCAGAACCAGACAAGCTAAACCGCACTGAAGGACGGTTGCTGGGGTAACTTGCCTCGAACAGGTGGATCTTAAAATTTGGTTTGTGCAAGGAGATGTGTTATAGATTGCCTGGTCTTTCAAACAGATTTTCTTGCAGATGGTTGTCAGGGCATCTAAAACTTTTTCTTGGTCTTCTGCTGTCACTGTCACCAGTGCAAGTCCTTTCCTGTCTGCAGCAGCAGGACGAGCTGGTTCAGAGCAACTGCTAGTGCGCCAGGTAGGGTTATAAAGAAAAAATAGTTAGTGACGGCAAACAGCCTCTTCCTAAGTTGCAGTAATTAGGCATGAGGTAAATGGCACTGTAACAACAACCACCACCACATCGAAAAAACATTTGGGGGGGTGGGGGTGGGGGTTGGAGAGGGAAGAGAGAAAAAGGAAAGGAAAAATCCTGCCATTGACCCTACTGATTGTGGAGCTGCCTCTCCAGGGAAATCAGTTAGACAGGAGCGTTACTAAATAGGGAGAAGTGGCACTGGCAGAACTCACCCATTCAGCCTAAGTGGCAAAGTGCCCCTTGAGAGGTGTACTGCCAGCTGTGACAGACGGCAAACTGCTTTATCTGCTACTGATGTTGGGCTTCTTACAAGAGCAGCACCACTGGTCATGATGCAGCACCAGAGTAGTACCAGGCAGAGCTGCTGGGTGTTGCGTGTCTTTTCCCACTCACAGGGATGAAAACTGTTGCGGCCGTTACCGGGTGCCGGCATTGATCTTGGCTTGAGGCAACAGCTACGTGCTCCAGCTTCAGGGAACATTGTTGGTTGGAGGCTACTTTTTAAGTCCAAGTGGATGACGATATGATCACAGAAGCTATCAGAGAGGCGTAAAACAGGACTGGGAATGAATCAAACAAGTCCAACATAGCAGAGGCGGAACAGGAGAGGACTGTTAGGGGGAAATAACATGCAAATTGAAGAAAATTCACGGGTCTGAAATGCATTTAGACACCCTTTTTTAGTGCTTTTTGATGAGGTATACTTCCTTTCAAGTGAGGTAATTCACTTTTTAATAAGTTTCTGCTGAAGATTGTAATGTAGTTTAGCCAATCAAATTAAATTTCGTGGTGTTTTTTGCTGACTTGATTTATTCCTCAGTGCAATTTGAGTGGCTCTAGAGAACTTGGTCTAGCTTTGTACAAGTGCAAATGAGGAAAGGCTTAGGCTAAATGTTAAGGTTTTTCGAAGACAGTGAGAGACAGTAACATGGCAAAAGTAGGTACCATTTTCCAGGAGTAACTAGAGAAAAAACCGCTGGAGCCCTGTGTTACTGAAGACAGGCAGCGTTATCATGCAAAGAGCACATCGCCATTCTGACCGTGCAAAGGGTTTGGTTGGCTGTGGTTGGTTGCAGCAAAAGCTGCTGCCAGCAATAGCAAACTTTTCCAGCAGCTAACCTGCTCTTAGCAAAATCTTCCCCTTCGAAAGCTCCAATACCCCTGACATCTAGTAGCGAAATCCTGTGCCTGGAGAACCAGTTTATTGCATCAAAACTGCCTGTGTGACCTCAAGGGACTTAAGGACATAATGGAGCAGTGAGAGGCTCCTCTGTCATCTGCGTGGTCCACTGACCTCAGTTTATTAGATTTGTTGACTCAGATTCCCATTTAAGTGGACTGATGGGATTATCTGTTCAGCCTTTTTGTGCACGTTTCCCCATGGATTTAGTTTTCAGGCTTTATGATGAGAGTGCACATTCACTTAGGACAGATGCTAATGGGAATAAAGACTGCTGCCTTCTCATCTGTCAGCAGCCCCTAGAGTCAGCGTCTCATCCAAAGCCATTGGCTACAGTATGAGCATTTGATCTAGGACAGCTTCTCCAAACATGCTGCAGAGTTGTCTGGGTGCATTTCACAAAAGCAAGCAAATCCCCTGCCTGCTGGCTTAATGGCACGAGGGTGAGTTCACTTTTTAATGAAAGGAGCAGTTTTGTGGGGCCAAGGAGCAGGTTTTCAATGGAAGGTGCTGTGGTACACATGCTCCTGGTGGTAGTTTGTGGCTGTGTTCACCCAACCTTTGGTAAGGAGGAGAGCTGAGCAAATTTAACTGCCTTGTGAAGCAGTGCTGGGCTTTGATCCCAGGTCCCATGTGCTGCAAATGAATTGCACTATGAAAGGAAAACAGGTTGCTCCTGAGTTCAGAGCTCTTAAATGCCACTGTCACCAGGACATGAGGCTGTGCTCGTGTGCTGGCTTGTGTACCCTGGAGCAGGCACAGGGCACTGTGCTGCACCTGGGGAAGGGGTTCGGGGGGCGGTCTGCTCTCCCTGTGTCACCATGGGTCACATCTTCCTCACCCTGGGCAAACCACCCCGAATTCTCCATATCTGCAGTATCCCCATGAGCACAGCTAGGGTCAGCCAGCTGGAGCTGCCAAGTGCTGTCACAGGGAAGCTGCAAATAGGTAAGACGGGAGCATTTGGGAGTCAGATGTGTTGCAAGTTGCTGGCTGATGAGCCAGTGACTACTAAAATGAGCAAAATTCAAAGGGGCTAAACATACCTGCGATTGGCTAGGGACCGCTGCAGGGACTCTAGGGAAAATCAAAACCAATCAGATTTTGGTGTGACTTGGCAAGTAGGAGGACTGCAAATTTGTCACTTATGTATCATACAGTTGTGAAGAAGTATCCGAAAGAGTCAAATACTTGTTTAAGCTGTAGCTGTTTGATAAACTGTTCATTTTCAGCAAACGATTCCAAACAATGAATACAGAAGTACTTCAGGAAATACCTTCATGATGAGCTGACTTCAGCTGTGAGCTGGGACCAGGAAGAGCCCCTATCAATCATTCCCACCGCTGCATTGATGCAGCTGCTCCTGAACCTGCATGCCAAACCAAGTCACAAGCCTGGGAAGTGATGACACCCAAGGCAAACCTCCTCTACATAATAAATCTTGTATCTGAGATATGCACACACCCTACTGCTGGGCCTAAGGCATGCAGCTCACTACTGATCTCCCCAGAGACCGGTTGCTGAGATATTGTGACTGTAGTTGCAGTGACAGTCACAGATCGGTCTGGGGTGATAACAGGGGACTGTTAGCACTTGCTCTTACCTGGACTCAGGAAGTAGAGTGTTTACAAACAGCAGCCAAAAGAAATGTCAATAAAACTTATTCTTTTAGTGCTGCTCAGAGGGATCCGAAGGCACGTCCCTATGTACAGATGAAGAAATGCCAGAGAGACTTGGCCAAGGTCATGCAGAGCTAGGACACCATCCAGATTGCTTTTCATCCATCCTAGCATGCTTCCAGACCACTGGCACTTCTCCTGTGCTCACTTACTAATCAAATTATACAACAACAACAAAAAAAAAAGACAATGAAGGCAAAAGAAGCGAGAACCTGGTGGTGGAGACAACCAGGAGTCAGAGCATGGCAGGGCATGGCTCATCACTGCTCCTCACAGCCAGCTGCACATTCTCCAGGCAGTCATTCGGTTTCCTGCTTGGCACAGCAGCCACGGTGTTGCTTGCGCTGGCCTGTTTACTCTGTGCACTTTGATGATTTTGATACTTTCCTTTGAGGAAAGTGGAGTGACTTGGAAAATCTTCCTCTCTGGATTAGAGACCCTGTTCCCAAGCAGGATGCTCAGCCCAGCCAGTGGACTTTCCACAGCTGCTCCTCCTTTGCAGCCTCTTCTGATCTCCTGCTCAAGAAGAGCAGCCATCAGCTGGGAAGAGCCGCAGGAAACAAGTTGTTCTGTGAGTCGGGAAGGTGATGGGCATGGAGGTAGACAATGCTGTCCACAACTGCAGTCATGGTGGGTGTGTTTTGGAAGCCGGAGAAAGGCGCAGCACCTTTGTCAGGCTCATCAGGGCAACCGGCTTCAGTAGGCATGGAGCCCCCTTTCTCTCTGAGCGCTGTTTCTCTGTGGGGGCCCCTTCTCTCACTGCAGGCAGGCACGCACATCTCCACTCTGCCCCCGACACCTTTCTCAATGGCCTCTTGTTAGCAGTAGTTTATTCCCTGGGCCTCGCACTCTGCCAAAATAGCGATCAGCTCTGAACAATCTGGGTTTTACCAGTACTTAATTTAGTTTATTTTTTCTCTGAATCCCTTCATTGATAGAAGAGGGGTTACTTTTGTGTTCCTAGCTTGCAGTATCTCAGGCTGAATGCCAGCAAGAGCATACTGTGACCAAAAAGTGGATAACTTAACCAAAAAAATTATGTCCTGTCTTGTGCACAGGATTGCATCATCAGTTGATTGGCAGATGAGGGAAATACAAGACTAAGTTCTGCTGTTGAGCTTTGTTCTCCTTTGTGTCAGCAGTCATTTCTTGAGTAACACGTAGTGTTTGCGGGAGCAAGAATATGCTGCCAATACAATCCAGGAGAAAGAAGATGCATTTTTAACCCAAATTTTTCTAAAGAAAATAGCTCATTTGCTTGCCTGTCGTATCTCTTGTTAGCTTTCTAGGTACTTGAGACATTTTTGACCAAATCTGGGAGAGTAATGAAAGGCTCAGAAATAATTATATGCCTGTGAGGGAGTCAGAGGGCAGCTGGGAGAGATGAGGGGGAGTCAAAACAGGAGGGTGCAGCACCGCTCCTCCACCCATCATTCTCTGCAGCCAGCGGGAAGCCAGCTCTTGCTCAGTGGAGATTTTGCATGTCATAGGAAATCAGCACATTTGAGCACGTCTGAGCAAGGTACCATTGGTACAACTTGGTTTTCATCCTGGGGGTTTAATAGCTAGCAAGGCGTTGACCCAGGACCATTATCTAGTTTCTGCTTTTGCCTTGTTTGCAGCCAGATTAAGGAAATAGTCAATACCAATCCACGTGGTTTTCAGATGTAGAACTTAACTGAGATCTCCCAGGGATCGGACGTATGCACCTATACCTTTTGAGAGCATGTCTCTATGATACTGTATGGCTCTCTGTCATGTGATAGGAGGGAGTAATTTCTGCTGATGTTCCTTTGTTACCCAAAGGGTGCCTTTTTCCAGTCCTGACTTTTTGTACGCCCTGAAAAGAGGATGACTTGTCTCTTGGTGTCTCAGGCAGGAGATTCTGATCATTAGTGAGCTCTGTACATGACACTGATATCCTTGTATTACGGTTGCCCCATTCCTAACTGATTACTACCAGTAAAACAGTAGTGTCATTTTAGATATTTAACTGGGGGGTGGCAGTGCATTTTTTGTTTGCTTCCTTGCTTTTTATGTCTTCTAGTCTGGAGAAGAGAGACGCTCAGGGGAACAGAAGCTGAATATTAGTCGTATTTCTGTCCTGGATACTTTACAATGTAAAGACCATCGCTTGACTACCTTACAGCAGCTTTTCTGAAGCTCATTTATGGAGTATGAACAAAGTTCTTTAGGACTCCCAAAAGGAAGGAGCCACAGAGGTTGTAACTCTGGCCAGCCAAGACGATTTGCATGTATCAGACGCAGGATTGCTGTTACACAAAACAGACAACAGTACAAGTGTCCTTTATGACAAACACATACTGGCTTGGTTTTTAATCCATACATGTTTCTAACTGGAGCAAGTTGGGAAGGCATCACATCAATTTTCCTGTCTTGATTTCAAATATGTAATGTGGAAGTGAGCTCGAGCAATGTGAACTGACGTCTGGGTAGTGGGTTTTTTGTGAAGTGTTTGGTTCTGGTTTTGGGGTTTTTCTTTAGGTTTGTTTGGTTTTGGTTTTTTGTACGAAAGGGTAGGAAAAATCCTGTCTCAGGTAGCGCTGTGTTGGCGAGTGGAAGAGGAGTCTCGCAGTGCCATCTAGGGGCCCCTGTGCTTGACAGAGGACCATGGAAGTTCCCGCTAGCTGGGAGCTGGCAATGCGTTTTAGCTGCTTTCAGCTTGGCGAGAGCAGCCCCAAGAATGGATGGTATTGTCCAATACTCAGCCCCCTGTCACACGGGAGAGAGCCATACAGTATTATAGGGACATGCTCTCAAGAGGTGTAGGTGCGTATGACCGATCCCTGGATTTCTCTCCAGGAAAGGTGGTCCTCATCTCTTTCTGCTCTTGTTTCTATGGCCTGGCTTCACATTTGCTTTGCTGAGAGCAGAGTGAGATGAGCATCTATGGCAGAATTTGTTTTGGGGAAGTGACAACATAATCTTAGTTCATTTCAAGCAAAAGTGCTGGAATAAAGATATCAAAAGATATTAGACCAAATACAACTATAGCAACGCTAGTGGCAGGGATGATTCTGGGTTGTGAACCAGAAGTTGTGTAACATCAAAGTAAGACACTTGGCACGCTGGTCCACTGCCCCAGCAACATAGCAGAAGCTATTTTAGGCTACTCTTATTTTTATATATTAATGATTTTCCCTGCTGTAATTCTGTGAGCAAGAAGTAGGGCAATCTTTAGAGAGGCATGATATGTGGGGTATTTGTGATAACCGTTGTGATGTCCCTGAGCAGGGGGAGCCAGCAGGTTCCTGATGGCTGCTAGACACGTGCTCAAAATGATGTGTGTTCTCGGGTGCTTCTGTACTCCCAGCATCCATGTCATGATCAAAGTGTTCCTGAGCACAGGCATGCCGGACATGGCAATAGAGTGCAGGTAACATGCTATAACGAATGCCACACCCTTTCCACATGCTTTTTATTGACACCTGGTTAAAGCAGAGATTTCTTTTTATTTTCAGAAATGTAAGGTTAGATTCTGTGAGATTAAACGCACTTGATTATTAGAGAAGTAGCCTGTGATATTTATCTCTATGTATAGTTAAATTCTGTGAGAGGAAGTACTTAATCTTGAGCTAAATATGGGATAGACTGTAGCTGAAAAAGAAAAACATACTCATTTTCTGAAGTGACTCACAATGTGCTGAACACTGGTGAGGAATTCAAGAAAGAGAACAGTGCAACAATGACACCTTCTGTAAAACACTAGAAATGTCACAGAATCACAGAATCACGTGGTTGGAAGAGACCTTTAAGATCATCGAGTCCAATCCTGCACTGCCAGGGTCCCTAAACATTGTCATGTCTTATCATTTCAGCTTCTGCCCTTGGAAACTTCTAATCTGTGTATATTCCGGCAGAGCTGAAGCAGGCATCTCTGCGCAGAAGTGGCTTCCCTGCTGGGTGCTACAAATGCACTCCAGGCTGACAGGTCACAAGCTGCAGTTTGACAATAATAGGAACTCTTCTTGAAAAAAGATGAGAAATGTGAAAACTCTCTTGGCAATCCTATTCCACTTTTTTTTTCTGTCCAAAAGCATGCTTACCCAAATAAGTGGGAAGCTGAGTTCCTTAACTGAACAGCTTCAAGTTCACAGCAGCGTGTATGAGGGCCCCAACCCTATGTTAGAGGCACTTTTAGACCACCTGTTAAAAATATTCCACTGCATCATATTTCCAAAATTAATTTGTTAAGAGAGCACAAGAGGGAGCCAGACTCTGCATCCTGGTAAGGTTCTGGGCAGTGTGTTGGGAGGGGGCATGATGAGCCTAGGACTTGGTCCCTGTGTTCTGACCTCTTTCTGTATTTATTCAGTGATTCCAGCCTGAGGTGCATAAAGTCCTCTGGACACCAGGTCAAGCCTTCTGGACTCCCCACCCCCTGGTGGTGCCCAAGATCTCGGACTGCAAAGGCAAATCTCGTATCTTTCCTTCCGACAACAGGGGGAGTGGCAGAGGAGCATCCCACTTAGGTGAGCTGCAAGGAGGCAGCAGATATGGCTTTGATCTCCTTCCTGTTGAGGAGGAAACAACCAAAATCTTCCATTTCATTCCTCTGGCCGCTATATTCTCACAACGCAGGTCCAAGCTGGTGAGCACTGGCACTGCTGGAATAGGTTTATTCATTTAAAAAAGGAGTGCAGGTGCTGTGGGGGATTTGGGGTGACAGTGGCAGTTGCTCTTTAGCAGGGTACCTGAGAGCTGCTGGTGTGTGGGCGCAGGAGACTCGTGCCTGAGCCCTCTGCCTCCTGGTCTGTGTGTGGTTGGCATCCGCATTCCTCTGGGGCTGCCCTTCACAGTGCTTGGACCTCCCAACACCCTGCCTAAATGGCCAGCGTGACAGCCAGCACTGATTTGGGAGGCAAGCCCTAACTTTAAAGCATCCGGGCTTTTTTACTGACACTAGTTTTAGCTGATGTGTCTCAATCACTCTTGCAGGGTATGAGAGATTTGGGAGTTGAACTTCCATACCCTGAGACTCAGACCAGTGTCTTTAGCACAGGTCAGCTCTTTGGCAGCCACACTGCATCCCGACATAATCCTCTGCGGCCTCTGCTTTCTGGTAAGGCATCAAGTCCTTACCTGCCACTTCGCCACTTTGGTGGGTTACTGAAAAGAGCAAGAAGAGCTCTGTTTAAGAGTGGAAAATCAACCAGATTCCTTTATGTTTGGTGCAGTTGTTATCTGATATGATGAGGTTAAATCAAGGGTTTAATACTTTCACAGCTACCTAGGGGATGTTACAAAGTGAGTACATGCCAGCGTACATTAAGGGGTGGCTGTATAATGGAACCATGGGATGTATAATTGTGTATACACAACACTTACAGTGCAGCTCTCCTACCAGACAGTTTGGGTGAAAGGGGCAACTCTGCTCTGTCAACACCATTTCTTCCGTCTGAATCTTGTCAGAAGGTTTAGACCAGAGTCTCTAGAACTTCCTGCAAGTCAGTGTTTTATTTTTAAGAGAGCAAAACTAAGAACTCAACCTCTGCTCCACATCATATATCTTTAGGAATTTTTTTGGTGTAACTTGACTGATTACTGCAGTGCTAGTTTAGATTTTTTTTTTTCTGTTTACGTTCCAGCTAATCCTCCTGCAACTGACAGGCCTGCACAATTAAAATGTAGATTATTTAATGATTTTATATGTATGTATTAGAATTTTTAAGGAGTCTGCTTCATTGTGCCCCATGTAAGCGAGTGTCACTTTACACATCAGGTGGTATTAGTCAGATTTGATCTCTGTCTCCGTGATCTGCCCTCTCTTGTGTGTACCAGCTATGATGAGGATTAAGCTGAAAGAAAATTGAGAAGAAAGCATTATTTGAATGGTATGTTATGTCTGGCTTATCAGATGCAATGTCAGGAGAAAGTTACTGCAGTGGCTGCTGTCCAAAATTCAATTTGTATGAGTTAAGGTGAGTTAACTTGGTGGCCAAGTCTCTGTTGACATCAGTGACATATTTGTATTTCAGTGCCTTTTGGATTTTACCCTTTCACTGCAGAAATTGGTGGTTTAGTCTCTTCTGAGAAACGTTGGCGACATTGCACACCGTCCTGCAGACAAAAATGAAATCCCTTTTGGGGCTAAGCAACATCTGTTATGTTCTGAAATTTCCTTGAGACACACTATATTTACACCTAGATGTGTATCTCCTCCCTCCCGTCGTCCGACACGCACAGGCGCTTGCATGTCTCTTATCTCAATAAGGAAAGAGCCAGCTATTCATAGGAGCCCAGCTGGGTCGGCTTCTCCGCAGGTGTAGGCATCCACTCAGCCATGCAACCTATAGTACGCAGTGTCACCGAAAAAAGAGCGTTAATTAAAGGGTGTCAGGAAAAGAAAAAAAGAACAGGTATTTTTTTAGGGGAGGGGGAAAGCAAGGGAAATGTATTTTTTTAAGGACAAGGAAATAAAGAGATATTTTGCTGCCACCTCTTATTTTGGGAGGGAATTTTTCTTTTAGAGCTGCATGTTAAACCTTCTGCCCATGTCCATGCAATTTGGCAGGGCAATATTTGCAGACAACACTTCAAATTGAACCACTTCTTCTGGTTTATTTTCCATACATAACACAGAACGAATCCTGTTACATGCTTTCAGATCGAACCTGCTGCTCTCTACAAATGTCACGCACCAGCAACAGGAAGATGCTGCAGAATGTGGGCAAAATTATGGCTGCTTCCAGTAGAAATTATTTATTTTTGTTAATTAGATGCTATGATGAGAAATCCTGAATTTCACATATATGCACATATATATGTACAATATATACAAATGTACGTATCTTCAAGGGAAAAAATAATCAAATTAAACAAGTGCTTACTTATTTTGAAGTGCCAGAAACTGGAGTGTTACACAGCACAGGAAGTTTGCAGAAGATCAGTGTCAATTCTACAAATTAGATTGCCTTCTAGAAAAACAAAGTCAAAATTCCTCGGGTTAACTATCTCTCTGAGCAGTGACAATGCAGAGAGTGCCCTCTGCACTGAATCGCTCCATGGGGCTGTGCTCATCTCACCCAACCGAGCTGTAAGGACATGGATTGCCCTCTGGATGCCCTTCCCCTGCTTTTGGGGAAGGAGGGCAACGGGGAAAGAGCATTTGTTTTCCTCTTACTGGTTTTTATTTTCCTTGCCTGTCTGTGGGGTGGTGCCTCTCACGTCTCCGTGAAACAGCAGGTTTTCAAAAGATTTCAAGATGTTTCAAGATGCTCTGTGGGTGTGCATCAAGATCACAAACAGATCTGCACTTTTCTTCAAAGCTTTTCATATTATTTTTTTGTTCCTGTTTCCAAGAGTCTCGTTTTAACAAAATACCTACAGCACTGACTATTGGGGTTAAACTTAGGCACCTTTTACCTGCAGCTTCTGTATGAGGACATAGCTTCCTTAACAAATGTGGCTGCAAATTTCAGTGCTGCCAACAAGGCTGAAGTCAGGTTTGCATGAGCAAAATACAGTTTTTGGATGGTAAAATTCACTTCTTCCCGTTTCTTCTCAACCCACCGTTATAAAACCACTGAGATGCTTAATACTAATTTCTTGGTTAAACATATTGTTCTGTGAACAGTAAAATTAACGAAACCTGCTTTTCAGTTAATTAAATTGGCAATTTCTATATTAATTTATATACTTCCGATCCCTTCATATCTACTACAACAGAGCCTGCTTCTTCCCCTCCATGTCCCATTTTATTCTCAACCTCTCCCCCTGCCCCGTCCTTGTCCCCAATTCTCCCCCTGCCAGTTTCCCCAGGACTCAGCACCTTCAGCTCTTTGCCAATGGCGATCAGGCTACATCCATCACGACTCATCCCTAGGTGGGACATGGTGAACCTCACTCAACAGCTTTTTTCAGGAGAAGAGGGAAGATGCTACATTAGGTCTCTTCCTTCTCTCCAGCTGCAACTTTTCAGAATAAATTTATATACGAAGCTCAATTGCATTTGGCTGAAGAATTCATGAATTAAAACCAGGGGATTGAGCAGTAAATGAATTTTATGATTGTATCAGTCTCCTTGCTTTAGAAAACCCTGCAGATACATAAGCATGTGAAGAGCATTTGGAGAACTGCTGGTGCCATACCGACTGAAGAAAACAGATGAGTAAATTGGGGGGTTGATTGTGTGAGACATCGGTAACATAAGGAAAGCTTAAGGGAAACAGGTGTCCTGAAAAAAGCATGAGGAGAGTGAAAAGTAGTGGCATAAGGAAAAGGAAAAGAACTCAGTCTTCCTCCTAACAGCCATCAAAGGAGGTTACATTTTTTGTACATGCATTTGCAGATACCTTTAGGACTGAAATGAGCCCACATGCACTTCAAATCTCAGTATTCTCCCAATGGAAGAGCAAACTAGGAGGCAGTTTCTAGGAAAGATATTAAATATACATGTATTTATGAATTAATTTTTATTAAATTTTAGAAGCATGTTTAGAGACATTTGAATTTCATGTTCTGCTGCACAAGGAAACTGTGAAATAATAAAGATCTACATAACCCTCATGGAAGTGCATTTGTTGAGCCAATCTTTTTTCTCCTCAAATGGCAGCCTGGTGAAAGCGTTTCTCTTGGATGTAGCACTGAGCTTTTTATTAGTGGTTTAGAAATACGATGGTGAGACACCTGGCATGGTGAGGGAGTGGTAGAAACGTGAAGTGTACATCAGACCACAGGGGTTTGCCGGGATTTGAATCTGGGCTAAAATATTTCTGCTTTTCCCTTTTGTTGCCTCCCCTGTGAAGTATCTGGGCTCAGGGGGTCCTTGGGTGGGAATTTGGTCTGTGACAGCTGGTTGAGCTGTATTGTCACAAACAGCTGGCCCTTCTGAGCTCTGGAGTAAAAAAAAAAAAAAAGGAGCTTTTTTTCAGTATCTTTTTGGTGAAATAACCCCAAATCAGAGTGTGAGCAGAGCAGAATGCATGGTACTATCATGGCGGGAAAAGTAAATGAAGATAGGCTGTGTTGGATAGCGACAGACTCACATTCAAGTGCCACTGGCCTCGAAATCCATTTCTTTTGAGGAACTCCTATGCAGCCTGTGAACAAAGTGGGTGATCGGGTGGGAATAACTGAGGTTTTCATCTCCATTTCCAATGACAATTTGGGGACATTTTTGTAATGAGCATTGCTTGCAAGTCCTGCTTATACTGATTTTGGGAAGATGCCTTTTCATCTAAGGACTTTTTTGGCTG
>NW_010408803.1:0-25550 GCF_000710305.1 Buceros rhinoceros silvestris | reverse complement strand
GCGGAACTCACCGTAAGAGGAGGACGTCTTCTGTATTGACCAGGCTAACTTTCACCCTTCAATCTCCTTGCATAGATAGGCAACATGTGTTGAGAGGTGAATCAAACAACTCTTGACTTCCCCTCTTAGCTGTTCGCAGGATTAGTGCATTAGTAACTCTATGTCAAACCGTACCATAGCAGCTCTGTATTCAATCATCCTAAAAACCTCTGTGGACACTGAAAGGCTTCATAACAGTTAGGAACAAATTGTGTGACATTTTCAGTCCCAGGTGTACAGTCTGTTCTGTTCCTTTTTCAACCTTCTTGCTTATAACCTCAGTTTTGTACAGCATGCTCCAGGGATGCTCAAACAAAACCAGCCATAAGTAAAGATAGCTGTATATTTAATTAAAGTGGGTGGAAGGGATGAAAGCGTAATGCCAAATGGACAGGAGCCGTGAGACTGGAAGGGCTAAAAGCTTTTCTACTAAACCAGCAATTTATTATTTACTTACACAACTTGATGTTCACATGGCTTTCCCCAAAAGTGTTTCTTTAAACAATAAAACCCCCAAATGTTTCATTGTATATGTGTTTGTTAGTAATAAGAAGCCAAGAAAGTGTGTCAGACCTCTTTATGCACTTAATTATGTAGCTGGTACAAGTTTCCTTAATTTCCAAATCTAATCTGCATAGATACAAAGATCTCAGAACAATCTGGAGACTTGTTCTTTAACCAAGGGGGAAAAGAAACAACAAAGGGAGTAATTAAATCACAAAAAGTATATACGAATAAGATAGTATCTGACAGAAAGCCATGGGGAGCATCTTCCTCTGTAATTCTTCCTATAATGGCAGGATTTAAAAGAAAAGAGAGAAAGAAGCAAGAGTCACTAGGAAATATCTGGTTTCTAGTTTGCAATACCTAGGAAGGTTTTCAAATTATTTTTACCTTGTGTTGTCCCATTTTACCATTCTCTCTCCTTTATGTTTAGTTTATAAAAGACTAAAAACATTCTTCAGAGCTGCAAGATATGGCAAAGGTACATCATTAATGTGTCCTGCAACTTCCTGGCATACTCTGTAAATCCGGATTAAGTATCGATAAATGTCTGGATGAGCATGTACTCAGACAAATGCTGTATGACACTGAATGGCATGTGGCCCCCTAGGAAATCACATATTTGTTGCAATTGGGATATTTGTGCCTTTATTTTCTCTGGAAAAAAAAGGACCTGAGTGAGACACCCTGTACCAGAAGCTTCTGGGTTATGGCTTGTTAAAGAAAAAGTGCAGTAGAAACAGGCAATACATTTTTTGTTCTCCCTGTTGCAAAGAACAGCAACCCTGGGGAAAAAAAAAACAACCTGTTACAGAAATGTTTGATTGATTCCTGAAAGGTATCTTTGCTGTAGCAGTAGCTAGAAATTAATTAGTCAAATTGATGTAAGATTTGTTAGCAGTCCACAATCCTCATTAATTATATCAGTCTAATCATTAGTTATCCCAACTGCAAAATCCATACTTTAAATATGTTGATCTTCCACCTTTCAGACCTTATTATTGCCTTTGATTGCTAGTTTATCACCCCTGTTCTACAGGGCATTAGACATCTCTGTGACAGAGAAATCCATGGATGATGCTTAAATGCGCAGAAACGACATGAGGCCCAGAAAAGCCCCTGAATTCAAAATGTTTTGGGGGTAGGGGGCTTTACAGAGAATTATCATAAATTTGCTCTGTCCTCACACCCTCTTTTCTGGGCATCCACGTCTGGTGCTGTTGGGGAGATGATATTTAGCTGAGCTGATGTTTGTTTTGATCTGCTCTGGCTGTTCTTGTGGTTCTCCTACAGTTATTTACATTTTATTAAGTAACACATAAGTTTTTTATCTGTTTTTCTCTTTGAACATGTAGATGGTGCTCTCTGGCAGATTTGACTGCAGAGCACTTGTCTGACCGTTCCAAATGCATCACTGCAGGACTTGAACTGTAAAAATGCTGCAGGTAGTGTTAGAGTAAGAAAAGCAGAACGTACCTTCTCTTACAGCTACGTTACAGCCCTTTTTCGGTATACACACGGGTCATATTAGCATTTTTGCCAATGGTAGTATGCTGAGAAGACATGTACGTTTTCACTGTCCACCAGGACTCCCAGATTTTACCTTGTCAGTGTTTCGCCAGAGCAGATCCCCATTCAGCAAAGACATGCTGCATATTTTGTCTCCAGATTTACAAATGCACATTCCTTGCTTGTGCATATTTCGCCAACCACTCCAACTGCTCTGTCTCCATGAGCACAACTTTGTACGACGTTCGTCACAGAAGGATTCTGTGGAATGTGGTCATCCTCTATGAGATGCAAAAAGTATCACCTGCCCCCCCCACCCCACGCTTTGTTTTATCTGTTAAATGATTGCTCTGTAACTACTCATGATCCTTCGCCTCTGAACTGGCAATGACTCAGAAACCCATAGAGGTACTTTGACAGAGAAGGTCAAAAGAGGGTGTCGCGGTTTGAGAAGGGGGGCATTTTCCCCCGTACCGAAAGGATGCGACGGACTGGTTTTGGCTGGGAATCCTGCCAAAACACACAGAAAACTTCTGATGCTCATTAAAGGTGCTGATAAGGGCTTTAGTGAGCTCATTAGGCTTTTCGGGCTAAGGAAGATAACACAGGCTACATATATGCAATAGACGTTTAATGAGAGAGATGCCCTTGAAGGTAAAATTGGACTGGGAAAGGGAAAGAAAAGGACAAGAGAGAAATACATCTCGAATGGGCTAATTCCCGCCGCTTACAAACTTCACCCCACACTGGCTCAGCACGCTGGGGCTGGGGGGGGAAAGCAAATGTCTGCCCATAGTTGTCCGTTGCCTGCGCAAAGCTCGATCATGGGTGCTCCTGGAGGCAAACCTGTCTGCAAATAGACCTCTTCTCCTTCTGGGGTGGCTGTAGGGAACTCAGTAAAGGGATGAACACTGCTTCCAGACTCCCCCATGTACACATCTGCGTCGCGGGCTGCCAAGTTGCGTCTTACGGGGAATATCTCAGATTCCGCTGCGCGTAGGGGCTACTTCATCCGCCGCAGGAATAAGGGGTACCGCTGGGTCCATCCATCAGGGCAAGACAGTTCATTAGACCACCCCCACCGGGAATCAGCAGAAAAACGGAGAAGGTCCTACCCATGTTGCAGAAGGAGGGCATAAGCTACAGGAGTCCTCCACGGCATATCTGATAGGAGCCGCGGACGACATAGAGAGGAGGGCAGATAGAGCAGAGAGGGGGAGAAGCAAGCTGGCAAAATGGCGTCGAGACTTCTCGCACGCCCCCTTTTATGACTTCATTCACAGAGGCGTGTTCTCCTTCTCGGAAGCCTGGGAGAACCACAGCTCTCTGGGAAGAAGAAAGCTGGACAACATGGGAGCATCCGGTTCCTCCATGTTGAACCCAGGACAGAGGGTCCCCTTTGACTGTTTGATCCTTGTTAAGAATTGGTTTTTGCATTCTACTTATGCAAATATTTCCACAAGGTTTGAGAAATACCTGTGCAGTGACACTTTTGCTGGGAGATGAATTAGTCCACTTCATTCTTATCTACCTAACATTGGTACATGAGCAACTGAAGAAATTCTTCTGGTTGTAACTTGTCAAAATTTCGATTCCGGTTAAGTGAACGCATCTATGTCCCATGTTTTTGGATTTTCTTCATTTATTTACCTAAAAAAATTAGACTGGTTCAAGATCTTTTTATTCTTGTGTCCTTTTTTATCTCCAAAAAATAGTTTTGAGTAAAGGACTGAAAGAACATCTTCTTTTAGGGCAGAAGGCCTTTCATGCTCGTGCTGAAGAAGTTGACATAATAAGCTCAGAAGTCTTTTATGTTACCGTCTCAATGAGATATGAACAGCATGTAACTCTAAGCTAGCATATAACCACAAAAAAAGTAAAAAAGATCAACTAGCCATTTAGGAAATGGCTTTGGCTACTCAGGGCCTTTATTTAATATTAGCAAAATTTTAATGATAGCAGATGAAATAATTTTTGTAACTTTGACTTTACTGGGGATAAGCAGCTAAATTTTATACTATTTTTCAATGCAAGTAATTAAATACTTGAAATATTAAATGTTTTAATACTAGTATTGTTGAGAAAAATATCTCATTAAAGTCAGTGAAAGACACTTTGGGCACAGAGAAAAGAGAGATTTCAGTGCTACTTTTGTATATGTATGTCTTCTCACTGTAGCTACCTAAGATACTTCTGCTTAGATCTGCATAAAATACGCATCTTTGGCAACTTTGGTTAAAGAGCTGTGTATTCTGTCTTGATAAGCGTTGTGTACATTATGTGTGTTTTGGGCTTGGTGATCCAGTAGTCTTTTCTGTGATCCATACAAACAAAATACCCAAACCAATGAAGTAACTAAACCTTTAATTACTGTAATGTAGGTACCAAGCATTTCTCCTCCTCCCTACTTCCCTTCGCCCAAACCATCCTTAGTTCCCCTGGGCATCGTCTACTAGCTAAAGCATCGAATCTGTCACAGCACACTTAAACGTCTGCAGGAAATTTGTTTTACAAGGCTGGTTTTAACTGAACTACCTGCTGTGCACCACATTGCTACTGTTTGTGAAATGAATGATGGGAAAAGCAAGTCTGTGATTTCATTTGTTCAGACCGATTAGTCACACGTTGCATATGGTATCATTTGCTTGTCACTTAATGACTGACCAGCCTGCCTGAATCATTAGTGCAGCAGTGCAATGAAAGGAAGACATAAACATAATGATGAGCTCAAGGAAGTGGAGTGCTGTTTTACCTAAAAGAAATGGTGCGCAGAAACCCAGCACAGCTGCAGGTGCTCCGGCGACAATGTGGGAAGCAGTTAGCTTCCAATTTAGCAGAAAATTAAGAGCGAAAAAACTGTTATTTGTGAGAGAAGATACTCATGGCAAGCAATCATCCATGCTCTATATCCACAAGATGAGCATTCAGCTGTCTTTGTCGTGACTTAAAACAATTGGTATCTTGGGCTGCATTCAACACCAGATTGGTGCTTATTATCTGCAGTTTATTCTTTCTTGGGATATTTTGTAAACCCTCCCCCCCCTTTATTTTATGGTTAATTTGCTTGCTTGAATGTAAAGCCATTTAAGCTGAAAAATCTGGATTGTGGTTCATCATTGTGCCAGTGCTCTGAGCTGTGTGATGCAACATAATTGGCAATTTTAAAATTCATAATCCATTTTGTTTCATGCATCCACACACACACCCTGCTACTCCATTGCTTCAAATCGGTAAAAAAGCAAGATTAGAGGATGTGGATTCCTTTAGTCAAATAACAGAAATCAACAAGAGGCATGTTTTTATAAAGTTAAATAATGAAACCCCACAAGCCAAGAGAACATCATTCCCAAAGAACTAGTTTTCTTCTTCAAAACCTTGGAAGAATTCATGGATCTGCAGTATCCTCATTCTTAACCACGCGAGGTTTCTGTCAGCTTCAGCTGAGCTTCACATTGCACAAAAATATTGGAAAATCTCAAGTTTTTCAATTATGTCATTTCTAGTGATTTTGGTAGGCTACTGCAAAAAAACATGTTGGAGGGAGGGACTGGAACTTCGCATTGAAAAGGAAAATGCAATAATTTCTTAAATGTATGGCTGTTTATGCTGATGCATGTTGCTATTTGCTCAGCAGAACTTGGAATTCATTTTTTGTAACTGATGACAAAATGTAAAACAGGGAAAATTCACGTCCAGAGTTCTTCTGTAATATCATTTTCATTTTCTTTTCCTTTTCGTGTCTGGCCTTTGTTCCTGAAGAAGCTTTCACTTCTCTGTGCTTGCTTGTAGGACTTGAAGGCTAAGGGAGTTTCTGTGTCTCACTATCTTACCATGATGCACGGCACTGGCAGGGTTGGTTGGGTTTTTTTTTTCAAGGTTTGTTGCTTCAAGAGTAACTTGGGTTTCTACAACAAACTGTCCTGCCTGAGCTTGTGATTTTACTACTTTCTTATGCTCTCTTTCTGTTCTCACCAGCTGGCCACAGCCAATGCTCAGATCCACTCTATTTCCCCCGGCTGATGGCCAGGCGCCTGCCCTGCCAACTCTGCCTGCGATCTGCTGATTCCTCGCCACCAGTTTCCAACACTCCTGTCAGCTTGTGTCCTCTACTTCATTAAACGTATCCTCAGCAGTGAAGGATTCTTTACAATGCTGGAACAGGGATGGTGTTAGTGCACCAACCTTTTGCTCCCCAGTACAGTAGATGCCAGATCTCCAGGATATGTCAAGTTTCACCGACGTGGGAGGAGATCATACTGAACTGTTTTCCTATTGAATCTCTGTTTGTTCATCCCAGTATGCAAACCTTTATATCTGAGAGGGGTAATTTCACCTAAAATTAATAACGGTGTTATAAACTTTGAGTCAATTTTTTTCCGTGGCTATTGCAGATCCATACTTCCCTTGTTTGAAGACCTACATGACTTCTCCGTTCTGCTTAGTTCAAATTCATCAGTACTATTCAAATTCATTAGCACTATGGACTCTGAATTGCTCTGTATTCTGGCAGTCTGCCAGCCCGTTCTTCAATGTGAAGGTGCTGCGGTCTGGAGACAAGCGATTGCAAGTAACGAGCAATAGGACAAGAGGGAATGACCTCAAGTTGGGCCAAGGGAGGTTTAGATTGGATATTAGAAAAAAAGTTCTTCACCAAAAGGGTTGTCAAACACTGGACCAGGCTGCCCAGGGAAGCCGTGGAGTTCCCATCCCTCTATACCATTTGAAGGTATTTAAAACGTGTGTAGATGTGGTGGCAGTGGTTTAGTGGTGGTCTTGGCAGTGCTAGGTTAACAGCTGGACTCAACGGTCTTTTCCAACTAAAATGATTCAAACAGTCTATGTGAAAGGTGACTACAGTGACTAGTTTGTGTCTTTCAACATCCGAGTATTCATAAGGCAAATGGAAAGTTAGCAATTACTAGGAAAGATACTGAGAACATGACAAGCCATCGCATCATTTTGCTGCTCTGCAAACTACAGATGTGATTGTATCTTGGGTACCATTTGGCTACCTACTTGGTCCACCATAGACAGGGCAATAGAATGTGTAGAGAAGGGCAGGGGAAATCCCAGTCTTGAGACAAGGATTTCTATATGGCAAAAGAGAGATCGCAGTGGGAAACAAGAGACCCATATGATCATAAACAGTGCAGATTGCTCTGATTTTCTCACCATACAGAAGCCATGTCAGACAGGAATTTTAAAATAAATAAAAGGTGGTACTTATTCACCTGGCACATGGAGCTGTTCTTCAGCAGTTGCTGTGAAAGACAAAGCAGGAATATTAATGCAGAAGGAGAGTCTTTTATTTTTGTAGTTACTTTTATTTGGAGGACATGAGGATTGTGTGTAATCATGGCTTTCCTAGCATAGTTCAGCTTCTTTAAGAAGTTTCACATAAGCTTTTGCATACACGTGTAACTAGTTGTTTCTCTAACTGGCAATGGAGCAGCATCTCACCTGCACAGTGCTGAGACAGAAAAAGAAATGCAGCATTCCAGTCAGAACAGACCCTAGAACTGTTCAGTTATCCAAATGTAATGAATGAAAAATACCTTACAACAATGGTGAAAGTCTGTCTTAGAGACAGGCATTGATCAGTACCGCAAGGTGAATTCTATAAAATCTGGCTAAGTGAACAGTTGTTTAACCCAGATGTTACCATTGACAAAGTTGTAAAATATTTAACAGAAGCTGGCTTGTGTTGAGTTTGCGAGTTTCATGTATTCAGATGGTGAGGCGCAGTCTCTGCATCCTAATTGATGGCAACAACTCACACTGACAGCTGCCTTTGTATAATGACTCATATTTAAGAAAAGTGTTTACAGTTGATTTATTTATTCATTGAATCGAAAATATCTCCAGTGGCAGAGTTCCTTTAAAAAAAACCAGTTTCTTTTAAAAAGCAGTGCACTAAGCAAAAGAAAAATTGCAGGATTTACAGACCATCTTCAAAATCACCATGAGAGACTCTTCTGATCTCCTCCACCACTTTTTATGGTCACCAAAATTCAGGCAGGAAGCAACCAAAGTTATCTGCAAACTTTCTACAAAAAATGACATGGAGTCAAAGAGAGGGGAAAAAAAAGTTTAAGGAAAATATTTTTATATTCTTGTTTCAAACTTTACTCAGCAATTAATCTGAATTTAATTCAGATCACCTAACGAGTACACCCGCACCATCTTTCAAGTCCAATGGTGCAAAGAACTCAACAGATTTCAAATTTTTTCTGGTTTGTTCTTAGTTTGATTAGAATTGTCCACTATTCAAATCAGGATTTTTCTCTAAATATTTCTGTGTTACTCTCTGGTTCAGCCTTCAGAATCCATATCAATAACATTACATTTTTTAATGATCAACACAGGAAAGACTATTTGCTTATCTCCAGTTCTCAAGCCTGGTTTTCCAGGTATAACGGTCTCAAAATCAAACACTTGGTGTTGCCATTCAGTTCCACATGGACACAAAAAATAGCCAGAAGTCCTAATGATGATCATCTCTTGATCAATATTTTTTTCATATGACACAAATAGCCATGGCTGTTTCATTTCCTGTAAGCCAAGAGTACTCTACAGATTAATCTCTGTCTCCATCCTCATGCGTGTAGCACTGTGGCAGCCAGCAAAAGAAAGTGACCACATACAGGACAGTTTTACAACTGATCTTCCAGAAAATACTGCAGTCATCATTTTTTTAAGGGCTTGCTATTTTAATTACATTTAATTATTCTGCTTTTAAAAGAAAGTCATGAAGACTTGTCAATAGTTTAACATTCAGAGAGAATGTCGTGGGAATTAAATTGCTGGTGTTAGAAACATCCTCTATTGGTTAGACAGGCTAGCTCCAACGTAAGCATAAGACTTGGAGTATGTTTCTGGACCTTGATTACAGGACTTAGCCTCTGGAGTTGAGTCATGTTAATGTAGACATCATCACACTGGAAATAACGGGCTGGGTTTCAGTTCAGATTCTCAGGAATCATAAAGAAGAGAGTAACTGTGTGAATATCGAAAGAAAATTAACAAAAACGAGTTAATTATATTTTGAAGCCCATGCAGATTAGGACAGAAAAAGGGGCTTTGAAAAAAAAGGAGCGGTGGGGATGAAGAAATGGAAAGCAGGAGGTGTGTAAAGGAAAAAATGCACTTAACCTTGGTAACAAATTAAATAGTAAAAAACTGTAATTTCTTTGAATTTCAGTTGCTGTGAATGAAAAGCCATATTCTGTTTATCAAAATGAAAATCATGTTAGCATACAGCTAAACGTGAGCTGTCTGGTGGAAAAGAAATGTATCTTTTAATATGATTTTTAACTTGTTTTTACTTTCCTAACCAAGGAACTGTGAATGACATTCTTTTCCCCTACCAGCAAGTGGCAAAATATCTTCAGATCAACTTTCAGTATATTATATATCACTCCATAGCCCATCCTCCTCTCACATTTAGACAAAGAAACAAGTAAAACCAGTGTGTATACCTAGAGACTTGTTTTTCTGTTATTTACTTGAATTCAGAGAAAAAGTCATATGGAGATTAACACTGCGAGCCAGCATGGGGACCAAACAAAAACTGGAAAAAACAATTATACTGCTGCTGCTGGCACTCCTGTACAATGCTCAAATTGCATGGTTGTCAGTGCTTGCTGCCACATTTTAGTTTTCATAAGCCACTTTTGTCTTCAGCTAAAAGCATTAGTGTATTTTGCATCTATTCCATATTCTGTACCCTTGTAATTGAAATCTTTAGAGAAAAAAAAAGTAGGTATTTGAATAAACCTCTTAAGCATTGAAAGTACTATACAATAGGGAGTCATTACACACATTATTTCTATATCCAGTCCAATTCTATAGCTACATGGATATATCCTACTGGGTAGCTCAGGGAAGTCTGAGTCCACCAGGCACTGGGCAAAATGCCAGCATCACTGGAGCTATTCACTCCATTCCTCCACAGTGTTGCTCAGCGAACTTTTGGATGCCCCCTCCCTGGAAGTGTTCAAGGCCAGGCTGGATGGGACTTCGAGCAGGCTGGTCTAGTGGAAGGTGTTTCCTCCAAGGAGTGGGGCTTGGAACTACATAATCTGTAAGGTCCTTTCCAACCCAAACTACTCTACAATTGTATATGAAAGTCCTTGGTAACTGTGCAGTCTGGTCAGCAAGCAGTCCACTAGAGAATCTGTGTGGAACAAAATGTGTATGACCAAGATGCTGGGAGGCAACTGAGCCACCCTGCTCTTGGAGCTGAGATGTCCATACGGTACCGTCTGCACAACTGAGGTAGTCAACATAGTTGTAGTGGTCATTAATCGTGTCTCTTACTAGATTAGAAATCTAAAGGAACAATAAAAAAAAAAGTTAGGAGATGAAGAAGAACTGTCTATGTTCTTCTTCAGCTGTGGTTGTCCATCCATATGACTGGAAGCAGAGGAACAAGAAATGTCAGATTTGTCTGGGACATTGAAATACTGTTAGAGAGTTCTTGGAGTCTGATAAAACACTTCATGGATGTACTTCCTTTGCCCATGTCAGTGTAAAGGTTGAAGCCACTCATTTCCCAGGCTTGTCTTTACTAGTGGCTTACAGCCGAGAGCCACAAGTGGGACTGCCACACTGTCTCCCTCCTTAGCCGTTGTGCTTTGCACAAACCAGTCACGAAACAACAGAGGCATGTGTTCCAGTGTCCTTTTTTGGGTGATGGGACACCTGCATTCCAGTTGCACTCCAGCAGGTAGGTGGCAAGAAAGGCTGACTGTACCTCCGTAGCTGGTCACACTAACACATGTGAACACACTAACACATGGGAACTTAATGTTCCTGGTAAAAACATGGAACAACCACGACCTTCACAGAAAGAAACCCAAACCACAAAACCTCTGCTCATCCAAATTATGCGGCCTTAGTCCACAGGAAATGGAGAAGGAAGCCAAATCAACCGTTGTCATTGTTATACCTATATACGTGGGTTTAAAATTATTTAAAATTAAAAATATAAATGTACTCTTACAAAGTGCTACAAAATGTAATGAAGTCTGCACACTTCCAAGACAGCTTACAGCATAGTGGCTAAGGCAAAAAGATAAGAGAGGAGGGGGGAAATCCCAGAGAGATGAGAAGGCATTTAAACTCAACTTTCCTTTGTTCTGGCGTTAGTGCACCAGTGACTGAACTTCTGAGAAAACAGAACATACTGTCTCCTCCTCTTTTGTGAATCCAGCCCTTCTTTTCTTTCAAGAGCACCTAAGGTGTTTCATTAAGAACTGAAAGGAATGTCTGCAACAGGAGAATTTTTGGGTTATCTGTTTCCGTGAGAAGAAAATAAGAAAGTTTGATCCAAGTAGAAATGATCTATTTGCATAGTCCAAATACTGCATTTGTTTGGCTGAATTAGTTTAACTTTTTTTCTCTCTTCAGCGTCTCCAGGAGTCAGTCTATACATCCACTGTGGTGAAAAATAAATTGGTGTAGTGACAGAAAAGAAAGTTCAATCAGATGGGAACCCTTTCTGTGCTGCAGAGTGATAGCATCCATGGCCTGCTCTGCAGCCCCATCCCTCTATTTCCACAGGCAGAGTTTCAGCAAAGGAATTGAGAGGAGAGAAGCTGCCCCTGATGTGGCAATGAAAAGTCAAACCAGCCTCTGGGAAAGAATAGCAGTTCCAAGAGGGGGATTTTCCCACAGAGTAAATTGTTTGTAGGAAGTCCATGGTTTCATTGTAATGGTGCCCGAGGCTGCACTCTTCCTGGCGGATTGCTGTTATGAGTCAGCCTCGCAGGAAAGCCAGCCTTGCAAGGAGCTAAGCAGTCATTAAACTCCTTAACTCTCATTTATTAGTCAGAGCTATTCTTATTTAACAAGACCTTCTTCTGTAGCTGTCTAAATTCTCACCTTTGAGAAGCTGTTCAAAGAAAATTCTCCCTCCCTCCTCCTCCTTAAGATGGTTTTGAAATCACCAAATATTGGAGAAAAAATTTTAATTCGCTCTAATGTAGCTGCCTTGTGCAGTGTCAATATTGATTTTGATACCAGAGTGTTTTCATCTCCTACATGGGCCCTGAAGGAGTCAGCAAGTGTCTGATTCTACCTGTACTAACAGGAGCATAAATTCAAGCTAGCTTTTACATCTGTGAAACTATTCCAGATTTAAACCAGGGCCTTTTAGAGAAGACTACAATGACAGATCTTCTATCCTCTGCTGCAGATCTTAAGGGATGAGCGGATGAGCTGCGAGCTTTGTGGAGGGCAAGGTGTCCCAGTGAAAACAGCTGGGGCTCAGGAAACCTCTCTTCTACACAAATCTCTGCCACCAGCCTTCCAGGGGTCCGGTTAGCGCACTCTCATGTGGCACTGCTTGTGGAAATAACAACTGTATTCGCTTTTTCTCTGAGGAGTTCTGAGGTCTATGCGCAAAAGCCGTATTACGCAGGTGTGGCTAAAAGTATGTGAAGGTAGGAGGATAATGTGGATTTTGTTAGTGGGAACTTCAGTGTAAATGCTCATTTTCTCTCTGTTTTTAAGCTTCATGTCAGGTATGCAAGTGGAAGAAGAGAAGCAAATTAACTAATCTAACGATGAATAATCATGGACTAAATTTAGTTTACCTGTGTATCTAGGTCTATAGTTACATATCCATCACATATAGATGTATTATCTTATCTATCTATCTATCTATCTATCCTGTAGTTATGTATCTACCGTTACACTGCCTCAGTGGTGGAGGTCTGCAGTAGCTACAATATTATTTCAGGATGCTATCAACTGGCACACTGCATGGCTTTTTTGTGACAAACTGTATCTGATGACAATCACTTAAAGGAAACAACATGTTTTCTGCAGAGTTCTTACCTGGAGACTTTGATTACAAAAATAAAATCAGAAAAATGTGTCAAATATATGTTACAAAGAGGAAATATAAAGAATTAGACACGACAGATGAGTTAAAATTACCTATGAAATAACTTAAAAGTGAGTTGTTTTCCATTCCACTAGATGAAAACATACAAAAGTTGCACTGAACCGAAAGAAAAATTAGTAAAGTTGCTAAAACTTCTGAGAACGGCATAGGGTGAGAATGCCTGTGAAGTAACAGTGCAAATGATCACTTGAAACTGATATTGATATATCGAACACTGTATGTGTGGTAACAGATGGCACACCAAATGTATTTAATGTTAATGTAGGGTTAATTACAGTATTTGAAAAAGCATTTGGACACCCATTTTTGGCATTTCATTACAATGGCCATCAGCAAGCAATGGGGATGAAAATAATTGAGCAAAGCTTGAAGAAATGAGAAAATTGCAGTAAAAATAGTAAACCTCAGTATGTCATGTGCACTGAGCAATCACCATTTCCAAATATGTTGGAAAGAATCAATTTGCTGTATTCTGAACTGGTGAAGCATAACAGTATAAGGTGGTTTAGCTACTGGTGTGCAGCTCAACACACCATTTATTGTTCGGAGGAAGAGAGATTGCACGTGGCCTCCAAAGATCAGAATAATCCACAACTGCCTCATCAGCAAAGGCTCATGACCTAATGGTTTTGTTTATTTTGATTTGCAACTGAAACACATTCTAAACTTTTCTGGGTACTGAAACCTTTTCCAACACCCAAGCTGCATTTAGGAAGCACAGAGTGTTTCAGGACAATGTTAACACTAACAGAAAATTTTTAAGGACAATAGGTTCTTTAATTCTATTTTAAAATAGATCTAATTAGTTTTGAAAGCAAATAATCTAGTTTATAGAAATCTAAACGGAATTGATCAAAAACGTTTCAGAGCTCCTTTCTGCTGAACATCTACAAGACAAAGGTGTCTTCCATGTTAAGTCAAATTCAGATTGGAAAACAGAATAATCAAATTCAGTAAACAAAAATGAGTGATCTGAGAACTTGGTTAGGAATTCTTCAATGTGAAGCACCTGTACTTAATAGGGTCAATCTTGAAAATAAAACTCAGGGCCTGAAAATACTTGACTACTTGCTCAGAGACAATAAGATGTTCATAATTATGTATGTCATAATTTGGAGAGCAACCCATCCCCAAGAAGTTCTTTTCACCTATGCAGTCCGTGAAAGAAACTTCTACAATAGAAATGTGCGTGGTATGTGCTGTACCAAAACCAGTCAAGATCAAACCAACAGTTACAACACTTCCCACAGAAATGTGAAATGGCCGAACTCTCAGCCATGGAGGGAGTATTGGTCTTACAGCGGCTCTGGATGAGCGCACAAACCACAAGAGCAAAACCGTTGTCATTTGTCAGAAGCAAACCCAATTCACCAGTACTATCTGCAGGTGAACCCACACTCCTAAAAGACGCCCTGAGCACTGACAGCGGGTTACAGGTGCACGTGCCATATGTTCTTCTGCTACATGCTCTCCCTGCTGGCCAGGCTGCATTGTCCTCCCAGCTGGCTTGTGGTTTGCACCAGCCTGTCACACCACTCCCAGCCAGCACAGTCATCAGGGAGAAAGACCTTTCAACTGGAGCTGCATTCACTGAGTCTCCTGAACTGCATCACGCATCTTGGGAAGGGTTTCCAGATCCTCCAGTGCCGCAGGAGAGAGAAGGGATGCTGCAGAGACCAGACAGCAGGAAGGCAAAGCCAATCCACCCACGCTGTGCAGCTGAGCACAGTAATTACCACCGTGGTGTGCAGCATGCTTGTTTATTTGCTGCTTTATATCACACGCTGTATAATAGCCTGCAGGAGTCCATTCTGCCCCTAATTCATCCTTAATAAAGATTATACCTTTACCTGGGTAAACAGCCAAAAAAGTTGAGAAGGGTGGGTGGAATAAAAAAATGATGCAGTATACTAAGCCATTGCCTCAACTGGTGTCAGTCAAACTCCTCATACATCAAAAACCTTTGAATGGCAATGAAAGAAAATTGAATTTAGTAGGATTTTGCTCTGAGTATGGAGTTTAATCAGTGTGACTCTCAACCCAATTAAACTGATGCTTGTGGCAGCAGAGCATAGGTAGGCAAAGATGTGTGTGCATGGACACTTGCTTTATCTTTGATGGTGTTTCTGTTCTTTGATGACAAAATGTATCAAAATGATATAATTGATTAAAAAAAAAAAAGGATAGCTCTTTTTTAGCCACAGCAATGGCTCTTCCACTTAAAGGAAGAAGAAAAAAAAGAAAACCCCTAATGAGAAATCCCAGTGTATGTTCATGCAAATTCATAATTCATTGTGCAGCACAGGGTACTCTGTATCTGAGGGTGAGGTTTGGCTTCCAGGCAAGCAAGTAGAGTAAGCCGAAACTCATCTCAGCTTGGTGGGGCAATAAGGAAGAAACGTTTCAGAGAGACATTTGCCTAGAACTTTTTTCCGGAAAAGTGAATGACTAAAAAATTTTTCTTTTATTCCAAAGTCCCTACTTTATTTGGAATGATAATAATGATGTATCAGCTTGTAATTGCAGATAGAAGAAGGTGTTTTCTCATGGAAAGTGCAGCATGTCATGCACTGTTCTGCTCTCTTCTGCAGCTCTTGCGTAGTCTCAGCTGTAGCTATGGGACAATGCAGCTTTGCTGTGACTGGTGACCATACGGTCACTACACATGGCTTTGTGACTCTGGTTAATGCTGTGGGCAGGTGTAGTGCTGGCCAGCTGGGGAATTCTGACAACGGAAACACGCATGAAGCAAGAGATCTTGGAAAATCTCTATCTCCAAGTATTTTGCTTTTCCAGTGATCTTTGTCTTAGTGCCTTTATGTCACCATTTCCCTTCCACAGTGACAGTCAGAGGCACATAACCTGTCATTATGTTTTGAGGCCATTAAAGCATTTTCAGCAGCAATTATTAGGAAGAAAAATGGCTACCTATGAACAGTGACTTTATTTACCGGAAAAGTGGTTTCTAGGGAAACCTCTTTGTTCAAAAGGGAGAGAAGAAAAACATGCTGTTCATTAGAATGGCTCACAGCAGACCTGTCGCAGGTGAGGGTCTCCCGTGCATTTCCCTTACCACCTTCCTTCTCTGGGGAGCAAAGATGGAGCCTTTCAAAAGACTGTGTGTGATTCAAAGGTCTAACCCTCAGCCGAGGCATGCTTCGTGATGGATGTTTAAAGAGACGCCATCCTGAACATAATTCTCTCTGAAAGTTTTTTTAATACAAGTCTTTTCAACAGTGACGAAAAAGAAAGAGAAGGAAAAAAAGAAAGAAAAAGAGAGCCGTATGCACTCCACTTAGAAAGGATTTGATAGTGGATTCAATAACTACCTTCAGGCTGTTTTAATAGTTCCTATTTGGATGGCTAAGCAATTTTTCAAAACAATAGGATAACATATTGTCCGTCCTGCTTCCTTCACATGTTCTTTGCCACCCTTTTCCCCAGTGAAATAGCTTTCACTGTGTACCTCTGTGCTCAAAAGGGAAGGTGTAGGGGTGTGAGGGCTGCTTTGTGCCCAAGCCTCCCTAGGACTTGGGACCAGTGGATGCCTTGTGAGTGCTCCTGGATATGCCTAATGCTCTCTGCTGCCAGGAGTATGCCAGTATTGTGGACTCCATGAGACTCTTCATTATATGCTTTTGCAGAGAGTTTAGCATGATGGCATTGGCCTCAGTAGTCCTCAGTGCCGTCCTAATGGTGGTAAATCTTAATTGCAAGCTCCACACAAGGACCACCACCTGGGAGGCCCACAGGCCTCCTTCTTTCTTGTGGAGTGTGCAGATCATAGCAGTGAGCACAAAGCATCTTTGCTTTTTAGCCCGTGGATGTGATGAGCAAAACCACACTCCTTGATGGGACACAGAAAAGCCAGTCACAGCAACAAGACTCTGTTCAAAACTCTGCTGGCTAAAAGTAAGCAGATCGTTGTCTTCTCTCTGCAATCAACTTTCTCTACTAGGGGCAAAAGACATGTATGTGGGGCAAACATACAGCCCCTATGTTTCTAATATCTTCTCCTGCCCGTGTAGTACCTGCAGATGTCTTCAGGAGGTTTTATTGTTGAATGGAAACAGTAGACAAGGACAGACCTTTGGCTGAGGTCATAGAGTCTACCAAGAGGCTGTGATCAGCCTCCAGCACTGTGTTTTTCTAATTAGTTTTCACAAGTCCCAGTCCAGCTTGGCTGAGTGGGATGGGAGTTGCAGCAACCCCTGGACTGCAGCATGAAGCTCTTCCCAGACCCATCTCTCTAAAGATGTAGAGGCAGCCTCCCCAGGCAGAGGCATGACCATATAACATCTCCGGGCTTCTGGATTTGAAGGTCAAGGAGACTATCAGCTGTGCTAGCAGCCAGGCTCTGGGGCAGCCCCTGGCGGGGGCGGTCTGTGGGGCTGCACAGCCAGGACTGGATAAGGGCAGACCTTGAGCTCACCACAAGCAGGAAGGGCTGCAGGTTTGCTAGAAGGGGCAGAAATCAGCAACCCACAAAGTCCTTCCCAGACCCACCGTGTCCCACTCATCCCAGAAACCTAAAAGCCCTGAGTCTCTTCAGCCAGGTTTAGAGTGAGTTAAGGACTGCTAAGCAATCCCCACTCTATTTAGCTTTAGAAAGATTAAATTATGTTTCTCACTTTATTTTAACGTATTTAATGTTTATTTCTATATGTGCATGAGTACTTAATTTAGCATAATTATTGAGACGAATTGCAGCTAACATTACAAGAAAATTGTAACTTGTCATAAAACAAGTGGGCCATATTGTAACAGAGCTGTTACCACACAAAAATTCTCTGCTAGAATAGCTTAATAACAGAAATAAATCTGCACTCCCCAACATGGTACTTCTTTGGGGATTCGATTAATTATTAGGAAGCAGAATGGCTAAGTAGTATATATAAAAATATCTTCTTGCATCAATAAGATTGTAAATTTTAACTCTATTGCATGACAGCAAGTGTAAGCAAGAATTATACACAATGCAATGAGCTGAATGAATTAATATGCTTAGGGCCTTTGTTGCTAGAAATACTTTGCTCTGTATTATAATCAGCCATTGTAACTCCTCTCAGCTGCAGTTTAGTAAGTGACAGACAAGTGTTTGTGGCAACGAGAGCTTCCAGCAATGTGCATCTTCACAGTTTTCCCCACGTGTCCAAGGGCTGACCTTCAGGATCCAATGTCTTTTCCACGTGGTAGACAGATCCAGATAGAGTTGCTGCTTTCACTTCTTTTCCGTTTCTGATCCCTGCCTGCTGCAGCCCAGTCCTGGTTGTCCTTAGACCCTACAGTGCTGCCAAGTACAATTTAGCCACTCAGCTCCATCTCACGGAGTTTAAGAAACAAGAAAACAAGAAGTATTGTGCATGTGGTTGAAATCTAGGGAAGAATTTCCTACACAGATTACCCAGCACCAACTTACAGGGAAAATCCGAAGAAGATTCTAGAAATTCAGCCTTAATCTCCTCAGTGTCAGCCAACTGCTTGAATCATGAAACCCATCTTTCTTCCTCTCATCTACGGAAAAGAAGATGAAAGGTCATGCTGCTGCTTTGACTCCTTAACCAACATGTGCTGGAAAATTACACTGATGTAAAATCTGTGCAACCCCACGGGCTGTGTCTTTCCAGGTGGTTTATGACTGAAATCAACCCAGGGCATCAGTGACAAAGAATTGCTATGAAGTGGCTGTTTATTCAGTTTCAAGTGCCTTCAGGCACAATAGAATAAATGTTAAGGAAGTAACCAGAGCATCCATGCAGAAGTCTTGCTTGACTGGCTGCTAAGAATTTCTCTTGGCAATATGGTAATTTTTCTTAACATTAACTGTAGCTTTGAATAAAAGTTTTGTTATCAAATGTTCAAAAAAAATTTCTTGGCCACCAAAAATCATGAACTTGGCTTAAAAGCCATGAATTTAGAAACAAAATCTTTTGAGCCTTTTTATTTCCTTTCTGCTTGAAAAATGTAGGTTTAATTAAGTCACAGCTTCAATCTTTTCTCCCCAGAAAGGAGGGCTGGAAATTTACTTTTTTGTTTAAATAAGTGATTTGCAGTCTACTCACATTAAGCTATTGAGCTGCTACATGAAGCAGATTTCTGTTATGGAATAAACACGGAAGTCCCCACAAAGACAAAATAAGAATTAATGGAACAGACACAAGTTGCACAATATAACTTCTTTGCTGTCACCACTGTGAGCGTATTGCTTATGTGAGCTGTGAGCATATGACTGTGAGTCTTTTGCACCTTTTTTCTTTTGTGAGCTGATTGTCACCATTAGTGAAATGGGGCAAGCACACAAAACCAGTGCTTTTTGCCAGGACGCTTACAAAAAGCCCCCAACACTTTTGTTAGAATAACAGTTTGATCATATACTGTAGCCATGCAAATTTGCCAGCCAAGGCTTTGCTGCTGGGTGCAGCTCTCTGTGGGCTGCAATCAAGCCCCTGAAGTTTCTGCAGAGAGGGCTGACATGGAGTCATTAGACCCAGACATCCGTCCAAGCTGTGAAGGATGCCAGGGCTCTGCTTTGGCACTCTATTGCATAGGCATCTGGTCCTAGTGTTGCTAAGTGGCTGATTTCACCAAGCTAATCATGTGTCTCCACATCGTTCATTTAGTCTAGAAATGGAGAAGGATAAAAAAAGCATTTTATAGCAAAAAAAAATTACTATTATGGGAAACACAATCTCCCCATTCAGAAGCCTTTGTGTTAATGTAGGAAAGCCAGCTATATGATTAAAAAGATATGTTTAACTAGCTACATTTTATTTCTTGCACCTCTGCCGTTAGGTTTTTTTGACTCCATATGTCTAGCCAAAGTTGCTGGAAACCACATTTTATGCATGCATCTCCAGCTTCATTCCGTGAATCCTTCATTGTGCACCCAAGGTGAAAAAACCACTGAGACCCACCAAATTCCACTTTTATGTGGTGGATGCACATACAAACTTAATGCCGCACGTGTCAGTCTCCAGACAGGTTTAATGAAATGGCTGTTTAAGCCAGCTATTTCTACTGCAGCTGTGCTTTCTGCTCCAGCTAGCCTTGGGACACAGCAATGCCCAGTACAACAGTATTTGCCCCAGAGTGTTTTCAAGCTTAATAGACCAGGTAGGGGAGGAGTAGTATGATCCCCGTTTCCAGTGTCAGGGCCCAGGGCTGATTTTCGTTAAGAAGAACCGGAGTTTAAACGCATATATCCTACCTCCTAGGCTGGATCTCTAGTTTTGTATACTACTGTACTCACTAGAACTCCAAAAGCCTCAGTTTATTGCTGCTGGAAAGAAAAGCACTTTGTATAATAAACGATACACCCTATCAACCCTGGTGGAGATTTCATACTTTCAAGGCAAACCAAAAGAGACACAAAACAGCAACCCAGCTTAGGTTAGGAGCCGCACATTGAGAAGGACTTCTTCTACATTTAGCCTCTTGGAGTCGGAGAATAATATCATTATATATTCTACCTACATGTGAAAAGAAAGAAAAGAATCATAGGTGACATTGGGGTGAATATGGTTTTTTTCTGCATTTTTGTTTTTTGTTTTTTCTGCATTTTTTTGGAATTTTCTGCATTTTGAGGTCCATTGGGTATTCAAAGAGTTTATGCTGAAAAAATTATGCAGCATATTGAAAATCTTCCAAGACTTCACTGATGCTTGTTTTCAGAGAAGGGCTGATCTTCACAGAACAAATAGTGACAACTCAGCAAGATTGAAGCCTGATGACCTCATGGAAAAATGCAATGTTTCACAAATTAGGATAGTTCCTCTAGAGTACACAAGATTAAACTGGCTACTGCAACAGATCCCAAAATATAGATTATGCAGAGAATATATTCTCTGACTTAGAAGGATATCAAATCAACTTCTCCTAAAGCAGTAACTCTTGAGATGATGAGGGACACTACGGTACTGTCTTAAGCTAAAAATCATAATGGGGTGTGATTCAAGAAGTTTATGTTACACCTTGCAGAGCATATCATACCTTTAAGCTAGGTTCTTTAAAAAGAAGAAACAATAAGCCAAACCCCCAAAGATTTCAGCATCCTGCCAGCAAGATCCTGCCTTGGTAGAAATGAACTACTAATTTCTAATGCAAGAACCCTGGTGTTCGTACATAAAAGTATAGCTGGTGAGATGAGATAACCTAACGTATATGCATCTTTGCTGGCAAAAGGAAGAAGCCGAGTTTTACATGCCAAAATCACCATCCCAGCCATCAGAGTTTTAATAATACAGAAGGGTGTGCAAACTAGTCCTGAACTAACCTCCTACCTACAGATTTTGCTATTTCAGTAGTCTTTAAAGACAAAACCCAAGCCTTAGGCCGGCCCTTTGCCTCTGGCTCTCTGCACTATTTTCTCCCTGCCATTACACTCTCCCTTGTCCCCCAACACTGGTCTGCATCAAAAAGACAAGTTGGTTACTCTTCACTGAGCTTTCACAGCTCCAGGTGTCTGTCAGACACGCTCTGTCTGCAGCTGAGCAGGGTGAAGAAACAGGAGCTGTAAGAAAAAGAAACACCACAAGCCTTTTGATGCATTCTGCTCTTAGAACAGTTAAACTGAAACAGGATGTTTGTCTGGTGTCAGGGCGTGCTGGCAGTAGCGTTTGCTGTCTTGTTTCCAAAGCTTACCCTTAAACTGTACTGAGATGAGCTGGGCTGAAGGTGGGAGAAGAATCTACCCCCAGTCATGAAGAGCTGAATGGACAGGAAACCAAGAGAGATGATTTGAACATGTTAAGGAAAGGAGAGAGAGATGGAAGAAAACCTCTACTCAGGTTTTAAAAGCCCTTCTGACTCCAGATGGGTTTTATTCATGCTAACAAATATGCTGTGCCCTACACTGAATCCTTTTAGTTGTCAATGGCTTACTCATGGATGGAGAAATGCTCATGATGACTCTAGGGAAACCCACCCGACCAGACCCAACCAGACCCGTTAGCTTATGTCTAAGCCTGCTGTGCAAATGCCACGGTGTTGTTACTGAAGCTAGCAGTCACCTGCAGTTGCATGGCATCCAGCCCAAGGTAGGAAGCTTTGCCAGTGCTGGAGCCTGGCAGGGTGGCTCAGCACAGCCTCAGCCCTGGCTGGGCTGGATCCATGCGGCTGTTGCCACTTTGCAGTGCTGCTTCTAAGCATGGTCTTTAGCCCGGGGTCAGTGCAGAGACCATGCAGCTCAGCTGGTCCTGGACCTGTGCTGATGCTGTGCCCCTGTCTGAGCCAAAGAGGCATGAGCTGTATGGGAGAAGATGAGGAGCATCACCCAAGCTGCCACAGAAGCAGCTCAGGTCTGTTGTGTTGTTCAGGTTACCTGATTTTTCTCACTCCCTCACCTTCCCAAAGTTAACCTGAGCAAGCTGAGGCACTGCCCTTTGGGCTGCTCAGTTTTATTCTTGGTTTGCCCCAGTCCTCCTACCCTTCTTTTTCCCCCTCCTGCTCACTGGTTGCTCAAAGAAAGGAGTCTTTGCTGAAGCCAGCTTTGAAAAGCTAGTGCCAACCTGTTTTTGCTTTGAGCCTAAATGAGCAAATGAATAACATGGCTACACAAGACTGGCTGGGTGCCATCAGTCAGGCACAGTATCGTGGTTGTCTGGCACCCTGCAGAATTGGCAATGGTGACTGGAAAAAGATAATAAAGACATTTTTATTTTTATTATGAAGAGATTGGCTGAATAACATCCTGGTGATGTACCATAATTCCTTGGCTGTCAAAGAAACTCAGAAATGTCTAGACTCTCATGAAAAAGAGTTAAAGCATATCAGTATTCAGCAACCAGGACGGTACAAAAGCAAGCAAACACAAGCAATGTAGAACTTTAAGATATGAGTCTTTTTCTCCCTCCGTTTTTTCAGTATGAATTTCTTCTTTGCTTGTCCCATCTGATACCTGCAGCAATAATGGAGCATTCCTGGTTTTACCTTGGTCACTTACAGTGCTGAAATCTTCATCACATGCCAACAGCTGACATGCAAGTCATGAAGTTAAGGCTTGTTCTGAGCCATGGTATTCAAACCGGAGACAATTCAGAGCATGAAGACATTCAGGCTCAAGTTTTCAAAAACAAATCTTATTTGAGGTAAAATTAATTCAAAAAGGCCCTAAGGCTCCTTGGAGTGGAATGATATGTAGCCTCAGATGAGCTGTGATTGCCCTCAGAAGAGCCAGAAGTCAGATTTATTAATTCCTCATCAGTGAGAGTCCCCCTGGGTTTTCCAGGATGAAGGGTCAGGGCTTCAGCTGCTGTCTTCCCCAAACAGGGCACTGCTGTTAGCTGTCAGCTGCCTCACTTCTCTCCTTTCTAAGGGGGAAAAGGATGATGGCAGAGGTGAGTTCCTCTTTATGCCACTGGAAATTCATCCTTTTTCCAGCAGTTTGGAAGTGGAGGCAAAACTCCATTCTCCAAAGAGAATGGACAGAGGAGGGTCCCTGCTTCTTCGGCATCTCTGCCCGAAGAGATGTTTCCTGCATTGCCCTTTCCTCCTAAAGGCCCCAGTCTTGGTACATGTCTCAATATTCAGAGATCCTACAGTTTGGGCAGTGTGTGGGCTGGAGCATCAACTGCTTGAATCTGTTATTCCTCTTGATAAGGTGCCTGTAAGGTGAGATATAAGGTGAGGTGAAATACAAGGTCAGGCTGAGGGAATGAAATGAAGGCGAAGGAGGGAATGATAACGGACAAGCTTTGTATTTTTATTACATTGCACAGCTGTTGCTCTTTGTCTTCCTAATGCTGTTGATCTGCTTTTGTCTTTTCAAACTAAATTTTTCAAAGCAGGGCTTATTCCTCCTTCTCTTTGTGTAAAGGGGATCCATATTGCATCTTAATAGCGTGTATGATAGAGGAATATGAAGATTCTTTAAGAGTATGGTCTTCTCTGCCTAGAGATTATCCACATTTCTGTGAAGCAGAATGATCTCCATTCCTTGTCCCTAAGCTGTAGATTCGTCCTGCACGTTTTGTTCCAGGACTTACTTAGACATCACCATATTTGCACATACATTTTGCAGATTACCGAATGCCAACTTCTGTCTCTTTTAAATCTCTTGTGGGAACTAAAGGTTCACTGTGCTACCTGGAAGTGCACAGAAACCTCTACCTGGGGATCTCCAAAACAGAATTAGGCTTGATATTGAAAAACTGAAAAGTGCATGGAGAAATCTAAATCAGAATGGGTAAGAAGAAAGAGTTAACTGCTATGAAGACCGGCATAATCGTGACCTGCATTGATTGTAGTAAGATTTTCATTAGCAAACAATTAGCAACACCTACACCAAATAAAATGAATTTCTAAACAACAGGTAGTAATAACAAAATACACTTTCTAGCGAAGAGTCATTAGAAGGTAGAGAAGGATTATCCGTAAAGAGAGGATTAGAAAAAAGAGAAACCCCTGATGTAGCAAAGGGAGCCTCAGCAGGCCAGCTGGCTCGATTGAGGCAATAATCCTGCATTTCTTCAAAGAAACAGTAAAAGCAAAAAGCAAGATCAAGGCCAATAAAAGAACCCCTTTGCATAATGCAGTGTGCTATGGATAAATGCATGTGCTTTTTAACAATTGTTTCTAACAGGCAAACAAAGAAGAATCACCAGTAGGGTTCAGTAATATTGAAAGAGACCCGGGAACTGATAATGCCAGTTTTATACCTGTGTAACTCCACTGGCTTTTTGATTCATACCAATATAAGTAGGAGGAGAATTTGGATCCACAGGGTACAGTACAATGTGGTATAAGACAAATTGTTGCTCATTGTTCCCCTAGCTGCCGGGGGCAGACAGAATGAACTAATGGGTCTCCTTGGTTTTCTAGGATTTTTATTTTTTTCTTAGGAATGTTTTAGATCCCAGCTATTTTCTTGCCTTAGTACTAATCATTGTTCCATCTCTTTAGCGCTGGGAAGAACAGAGTCCAAGTTTGCCAAGTCTGACCGTTACTCGAAGGCTTTCCATCCTTTCCATCCTTTTCCATCCTATGGCAATAGCAGTATTGCTATGGCAATAGGTAGCGCAGAGAGGGGGAAGGAGTAGTTTGGGGACCAGAGGCCAGATGTGAGGGACCTCTTCTCTCCGTAACCAAAGCTCTCAGCCCCAGCTGGGATTAGCCAGATTTTCAGTGTGCTAGATTAGACTCCAGAGGACTGCTGTGGGCCTGGCTCACCTCTCAGCCTCCCAGCAAAACCCAGGGAGTTACACCAGTGCACGGCAGAGGCGTTCAGCTGTGCAGGGGTTTCAGCAGAGCACCTCAGCTCCAAAGCTTCCTCATAGGACTTTCAGTAAAGTGTCAGGCTGGTGAACACCCCTGGGGTCTGGCTGCCTTGGCTAACATCGGCTGTGTGACCGTGTCCTGCACGCTGCCGTTTCCAGCATCACCCAGCCCCAGGACGTGCCCCTGAGCCGGTCTGTGCCCGGAGCTACCCGGCACCCGCGGACCCCCTCTTCGGCCGCTCGCAGGCCGGTTCTCCGCACACCCAGCGCGATGGCCCGCTGAGCCACCTCCCGAAAGCCAGTCCAGACCCTGCTCTTCGTGTTTCCCCCAGGAGATGGCACCATTGCAGCCCCCAACCACCCGCAGCCCGCCC
>NW_010408802.1:90041-100130 GCF_000710305.1 Buceros rhinoceros silvestris | reverse complement strand
AAGTCTATAGGCACCTGTCTAAAAAACTTGGCTTAAAAAAGTAGCTTGGCTGGTAGCCATTTCATCCTCTGGGAGAAACAAGGGAGAAGGAAGGGGGAGTTTTACAGTGAAATTTAAGAAAAAGATTTGAGTGCTCACTAATAACAATCAAATGTTTTTACCCCACCTGTAGTCCTACACCTGTGAGTCTGCTGTTCAAGTGGCACTACCCATACGTGACCCCAGCACAAGTCACCAGAAGGCAGTTTTGTCTGTGAGGAGCCTCATGAGTGAGAAGAGGCCAGGGTTTGGAGGGACAAAATGCTTTTTTTCTTCAGAAAATACTGGTACGTTAAACGTGATACTTCCAGTGAAAAAGTGTTAGTGAGAGACAGAGGAGAAACTGATGAGGAGAATAACCCTCCAGCAGCTGGAGACCTCATTCAGCCTCCTTAAGCGTTTTCCAGGTTTTCTCTGTAAAAGTAGTGAACAATCATTTGGATCATGTAAGTTGGTCAAGCTATATTATTCAAGTCCAATTTTAACGAGCTGAGCCCCTGCAGTCAATAACTCCATGGCAATCCTGTAATCAGGCATGGTTATTTTAAAAGCCGACAGCTCCAGTGGGGCAGAGGAGGGCATCAATTCAGTCACTGTACCTCTCCCAGCCCCTGCCGAGCATCCTGAGGTGGGCCAGGGATGCATTAATTAAAAGAAAATACAGCAGCCTCCAAAACCAGAATGCTAAAAAAAAGGCATTAAAGAATCCACTGCATAACCATAAGTGAGTAATTTAAAAGACAAATTCAGAGTCCTGGGGTGGAAAAAGCCAAATGTTCCTTCTCCTGTCATCAAATGTTATTTACTCTAATGTGCAAACAATGAACAGAAGCTTTCTTTCCCCTCTCGAACTGTGCGAATTACTGTTTTAAAGAGTTTTCCAGCGCTGCTGGTTAAGTGCATGCACAGAGTTAAAATACAGCCCACCACACTGTGGCATTTATTTCTCCAAATACCTTCTACACTTCTACACTGAAGCACTGAAGCACTTCTACACTTAAGTCTGCAACTGGATTCCTTCTCATTTCTTGTCAAAGAGGCTTTTGTCTTCCTAACATGCACTACCAATCTGATCATTTAAAGATTACCCACACTAGTCAATTCATCACCCTGAAACTGTATTCAGAAGCGCTCGACAATAGCAGTAAATACAATGCTTCGCTCAAGCTATTAATTACATCCTGGACAGTCTGGGAAATTCTTCACCATAATCATGAATATTAAGTGCTTGAAAAATATCTGCCTCAGGATAGTCTCCTGCGATTAGCACCGATGTATGTGGATGAGAATCATGTATGCCAACAGTATGCCAACCACCCTGTTACTCGACAAATCAAGACATTAAAAATCACCTCAGTGGGATGCAATTTTGCTTATCTGGCTCATACCTGATATTATGGGAAACAGCCTGGAAATAATAATAATGAAGAATATGATCTGTTGTGTTACCACTCTGAAGGTCACTTGAAGGCGGTTATTTAATGCAACATTGCCAACAGAGTGTGTTTATATTCTGTTGCAGACTTAACAATATCAAGGCTATCTTGTTTTGGATGGTGTTTTAATGGCAGCAAAGAAGTTTTTATTTTATAGCAGAAGCACCTTAAAATAGTGACAAAAAACTGGTGACCTCTGATTTTCTTCGTGAGCATGTGGCACATTTTAAGGTTTCATGCTGATAGCCTTAAAGCCAACATCAATGCTCTGACTTTCTTCCACTTTTTTAGGACACTCTAAGATACCTGGATATTTGTACTACATAGTACTTTTCTGAAATATGAATTATTTTGTTATATATCCAGTCTTACATCTGGTTCTGTGCAATAATCTTGTAAATAAAGTAGTTCCTGTCTGAGAATGGAGTTGTTATGATGATAATGAAATAACATGAAACTAGGGTGATGACTTTGTTATTTTTTAAGTACTGCAGTGCTGAGAATTTATTTGTCTGCAGCCCAGAGCATTCAGAAAATGGTCTTCTGATTGTCCTGCCTAGAAGAATTTAAAACACATCATTTAATTGTATACCAGCTCCTACAAATCCGCTCCAAGCCTGCTTGCAAACTTCTAAGTTTGTTCAACTTATACAGTGTTCAAAACTGTCACGGCAGCAGTACGAAGTTCTTGGTCTCTGTTCTTGGTCTGTTTGCAAACGTGTTGCATTAGAGGTAGAAAGAGTAAGAAGGAGAAGGTAGAAAACAGGCCCAGCAAGAGAGGACAACGCCTGTGGTGAGAATATAGGAAAGGTTGATGTTGACCAGCGTAGCTGAGAGAGCTGCACAACCCCACCTGAGGCAAAGAAGCTCAAGAATGAAAGACACACCCTAAACAGAAGAAAATAACCCATTATGGTTGAGGGCCTCTTATGGAAGAATACAAGGGGAGAATTTAGCCTGCCTGCCAAGAGTACCAAATTTTGGCACTGTTGCCAGTGTTTTAGATTACTGTCCAGCAGGTCTGGGCTGTGGTGGAAAGGGACCAATGCACTTATTTATTATAACCTCCTGAAGAGTCAGTGGGGAGAAGCAGTTACCTCTGGAGACTTTCAGTGGAGACTAGCTCTGCACGAGTGATGAGCTGTAGAGTGATCTGTTCTGCCTGGCTGAGTGTCCACCTTTTCTGCAAAGACTAGGGGAACATAACACATGTTCTTGGGCGCATCTATATTCTGGAGCCTACCTCTGATGCCTCAACCTGCCTTTGCATGGTGGCCTTGTGATCAGCACATTCAGTAGGGTCTAGAGGACTCTTCCTTCTGGGAGATAGGCCCATCTGTGAATGGTCTGTTTCCTTCAATGGTGGCCTGGATCTCAGGCTGATTTTTCTTCCCAACTGTAATAACCTAAATGCTGTTTTGAAAGGTCACAAAGAGAGAAGTTTAATCCTAATTAGATGGGGTTTTCTATATTGCTCGGGTGGTACCACCCGCCAGGCATGAAAGGACGGACCTAGCTATTATTTCAGAGGAAGAGTGATACAGTTTCCGTGTTGGAAACTGTTTAGTATTTGCTGCTATGGCAGTAATGAAGAGATAAACAGTTGTGGATAAAATATACTAACAAAGATGACAGGAAGCATTAATCCTTTGGGCACATTGTAATGTATGTAATTTTCTCCAGCCTCACTAGATACCTCTTGGAATTTGGAGAGGATATAGCACCAACTAAGCTCTTGTCCTTCATCTCTGAGGGTTGGGTACTTCCCACTTTCCACTGCATCAAGGCTGATAGTCTAAGGAAGAGTTCTCCTCTATCCCCATCACCTCACAAAACTTAAAGCTGTTTGTTAGTGAGGGGTGTGCTGCCTTAAACATGGACTGGTGCTCAGGCAACTTTGCCGAAAGCTTTGACTGTGAGCAGAATAGTTGTTTCTTTTTACCAAAGTCTCTGCAAGGACAAGGACACGTGCCAGCACTCAGTTTGAGGGCAGATCTCAGGTCTCTACTCAACCGTGTGTCGGGGACCTACTCTTAGCCTGCCAGCCACAGTTAGTGCAAGTTCAAGGTCTTCACAAACCATGCTATCGCACGGCTCTTGCTTCCAGCCAGCACACTCCCACGGAGCAGCGAAACTCGTTACCTCAGTGCAAAATGAAGAGAACGCAGACGGTCAGGGTGACAGATGAGTTCACCTCTGAGATAGTGAATGAGGGAGTGAAGTGAGAAGGAATGGGGTGAGAGGTGTTTTGGGCCCAATCTGGTTTTGATGCACAAAGCAGGAGAGCTGGTGCAGTGTTGAAAACATTTTGCTTTTGCAGCTCCAGGCAATTTGTAGCCCGAGGGGAAGGCAGGGCTGGTGGAGGACGATGAGATGGCAGCAGGCTTGGACTTTCTCATGTCTCCTCTAACATTGTCAGAGAGGCTCTTGCAACAGACCAAGACTCGAGGGATGCACAGACAAGTTCCATTTATGATTATAGAGGTACCACAAACTCCTCTGTGAGCCCCAGAGGTATCCAAGGGACAAGTGCTGTCTTTGGTCTTGCAGCAGGCTTCTCTGCTCCTTGTACTGGGTCAAAAATACCCTACCTTGTTCCTTCTGGCCAGGGAAGGACACAGCTCCAAAACAGGGTCATTTGGCTGTCTCAGCCTCAATCACAACCCTGCATGGTATGATGGAGAAGGTCCAAACCAGGTCCTTCAGGCTGAAACATGTTTACTTGCATAAAACTGGCTTGGTGTATGTGTCATGTTTTGTATTTAGTAACAAAACAATCCGTATAGGTGACGGGAAAAGGAATCCTGTAGGTTAGAAGTAGTGACAGCATGGAATTACTCTTTAAAAAAAAATAGAAAGAGAAAGTGAAGTTGTTTTTCAATGTCTGTTGGGTGCCCTTGCCCAGGAAAGGAGAAAGCACTAAGAGAAGGGAAATTCCTGCTTGATAAATTGCCCATGAAACCATACTAGAGATGTGCATTGGCTTTATTTCATGGATCTGGAGTAGTAAAAACAGGTAGAGGAATTGGCTGAACTGTCTGAAGTATGTCAAGCAGCAGGGTAAAGAAGTGAGTCGGGAAAGTAGAAAATATCCACAGGTTTGAATATTAGATAACCTTGCTAAAAATGCTCTGCCCGCCCTGGCTGCCTTTGAGTTGCTCCAGGTAAACAGAGGAAACAAAGTGTTACGTCCCGCCCTTGCTCACCAACGCCTTTTATCACTTGAAGAATGCAAGGCTTAGGCGGAGGGTCGTATCCCTTGACGCCTCATCGTTTGGGACGATATAAAGAGGAGAAGACTATTGTCTCTACAGCCACGAGGGAGGATGTGGCCTGAAGGGATCCGAGCCATAAAGATACAAGAGATAATGACCAGCCCTCCCCAAACTGCGCCTGCTTAATAGACTGTTGAATATTACTTTCTCCTCCCAGGGGAGGCATAAGTCCGAGTTAATGAGACATGCGATGCGTGACGTTGTGTGACCTGTAACATGTAAGAAGACTGCCCATGTGCAAAGGGGAGGAGACCTAATTTACATCGGGAGCGGGAGATTCTAATACATATGTACTAGGCGGTTGAGCAATCCTTTGAATATGTACGTTTTACTGCTTTAAATAAGAAGCCAAAGCTATGGTGTGGCGTGCAAGCCTCCTTAAGGGTACCTGACCCTCGCTGCACCCAACTCTATAGAGCTGATATCACAATAAACATACCTGCTTCACAATCTATCTTGATTGCGGAGTTTTTCCACGCATCAGAAGGAGCTGAGAAAAGTTCCAATGATGTGGAGGACAGCTCTGGGATATCAGCATTTTCTGTTAGTGCTCCTGTAACTGCTTTCAGCATGGAGGGGAAAGAATACTGACTCTGCGCTTGCCATGAGAAAGGAACACTGAAAAATTCATGGGTTTGGCAGCCATGAGATTTGGAAATCCTTCTGATTGTAGCCAGGAGAAGAGAGAGTCTCACTTGCCCCTGCTTGGCTCAGTCATTGTCCCATTGCCGGGTCTCAGGGAGTTGCTGCTCCTCTGAAGCTCTTGATGAAGTTTGGATGTGTCCTTCCATTCCTAGGCTGACATCCATGACTGAAACCAAACATGCAAGGTTAAATCTTTGTGTGCAGAGGATAGGACAGATCCTTCCTCCTGTAAACACTGCAGAAAAGTCGTTTCATGGGACCTCTGCCAATCTGGGCATGCCCTTCACTGCAGCCCTCTCTTGGGCTTCAAAGGGAGCTGAACCAGACAAAAGCCATGTTGTGGTTTAGTGAACTTACCTTCCAGTGCTTCTTCACTTCCACACAGAAATTTTGGGATCGTTCAGCTAATGCGCACCTTGCAGCCGCTATAGTGCTGTATGTCAGAACAACCTGGGCATTGGAGGAACCTCCCTTGTAGGGAGGTTTTTTCCATTTTGTGGAAGTGGGTTATGGAACAGAATAGCAAGGTGACCCCCTACACCTCCACCTCTCCATGCAAAGCTGAAGTGAGCGTGACTCCCTTCCATTGTTGCACCTTTTTTCAGACACTCCCTCAAGACTTGCTCCAGGCTTTGCAGACAGCTGTTGCAGTTAACGCTTCTAAAATACCTGTGAAGGACAGATGTGCGCTCCAGATGCAGTGGTACCTAGTGTCCACAGAAGCTTTCTGCAGAACTGGAAGCAATACAGGCATTATTTTCTTGGGACCCAGCTCCTTGGTGCAGACCAAAATGAAGTTTATGGACCCTAAGTCCTTTACTTGAACCATTTGCTGTTAATCACATCTTATGATGAAACAGGCTTAGGAAGAAGAGAAAACTTCGAGCTATGAGAAAAGGTTTCCCCACAGGCTTAATTTCAGATTGGTTTCCTTTGTTCCAAAATTTTTGCTTGGTAATTTATCTTATTTGGATGATGATCTTCTACACAATTCAAAGCTAATTCATTATCTCTGAGATTTGCTGAATAATCTACTCAATACTTAGTAAGATTTACAAGCAGAATACCCTACTGAGTTTCATTTGGCAAAGACTTCATGCATGAGACGAATTCACATTTCTCTTCCTGAAGCAAGACAGTAGTTGAGGAGCTTCAGGAAAATGAGATTTAGGTCTTTTCTACATGGGGGAAATGGCCAATAGATTGCAGGATTCCATGACAGTTCCCTAGGTACACATTCTCTCCTGGAATAGAAGTGATTTTATCCCAGAAGAATTACTCCACTCTGATTCTAAAACTTAGTAAAAGATCAAATATTCAGGGCTTGATGCTCTTTTTTGTTCTTATATTCTTTACACCCTCTAAGGATTTATATGGGTGGATCTTTTTCCTACTATAATTATAAAGAATTAGCTTGTATAAATAGCAATTAATTTGTTAGAGCTTTGCAAGCCAAAGAAAGGTTAAGCTCTCTTTCATAAAAACCTCAGCAAGATGCACAAGGAATGAATGTGCATCCCCTGGCGACTGCCTGCAGTTGGCTGTTTGCTTCCTAAATGTAGTCACATGGTTGCCTGCAAGATCCTCACAAAATATTTAGAAATATTTTAGTCAGAGGAATGGAAGGACAGAAGATTTTCCAGTGACTCCCACAGGAAACAGTAGGGTGGGCTGTGCATGGCTACAGACTGTCCTCCTCCAGAATAAATTGGCCCAATGTGCACAAAACATTCTTATCTGATGAAGAATTGGAAGCAGAATTGTTTGTTAAAATGTTGGAAGGACCATTGGGTTTTGGCTTTGTTCTTTGCTGGATGTTTGAAGAAGGGCTTTCTGCTCTGGTTGCACTGGTTTCTCCAAATTACAAGACCCTTTTGCCCTATTTTAATATCTCACTTCAAGCTGGAGAGGGCATGGGGTGGCAGATCTCTCAGTTTCTAGTGGGATTTTATGGAAGGGCAAGGCTTTGTGTGAAGAAGCCTGGCCTTATCCTGACACCAAGATCAGGACCATCTCAGCAGGCAGTGGATGCAAACAACAGAGATGTCTCTATTTTGTCCACTGAATCTTATCCCGGTGCCTGTGACACAGGGACTATGGCATAATGATGGTGTTTTGCTCTTTGCCTGCTGTCTCGTGCTTTTCTTCACTATTTCTGTCCCTGTGAGTAATATTTGTTGTAAAAATATAGCTGTAATAAAAGGTAGGGCAAAGTCTGTATGTAGAGATACTATCTCTTATTGGACAAACAAGTGTAGTTTGAAAAAGTAGACAAGCTTTTAGGTAGGCGAGCTGTATTTCAGGGTTGAAATAAACAGCAAAATTCAAAGCTAAACACTGATTGTCAACAATTACCCTGAGTGTAATCTGGTATTTTTCAGAGCACTGGAGAGGAGGTCACTGGGACATGTGGAGCAGACATAATTTAAGCAGGGGAAGAGAGGCAGTGTGTCTCCTCGTTTACAGCCTATGGGACAGGGAGACTTTGGTGTGGAGAGGGGTATTATGAAAGGTTGTAAAAGCAGTATCTCAAACAAACCCATGGTGTTTGAGATCCAGTGGAGTTATGAATCTCTCTTCCCAGGCTTAGAAGGAAGTGGGGTTTGAGGTCGGTGTGAGTCTGCTGTGAATGAAGAATAGAGATCTAGAAACAATAGTGAGCACTAGCAGAAGCTTGTGTAGAAAAGGAAAGCAAAATTACATGACTTTTAAATCAGTTTTGTCTGGAAGCTCCTTATGATAGGGACGTTTTTTGAAACATATTCTCTCTATTAAAAAAGGTTGTATGGGAACCAATTCTTTGCATTTTACAAGAAAGTTGATGATTTAAAAAAAATTACTTTTAGTAATGGAACAAGAAAAGATTAAAAAAATTAAATTGCTTAGGAGACAAAACTGAAAAGAGAAAAATAATGCTTCCGGTCAGATAATTTTGGGGAGACAAAAATGAAAATACTATGATTTTCTGGGAATTAAAACATCTAAAAAAGTTCTTAACACAAAATAGAAAAGTTACTTTGAAATGGAAAATCAAATTTTGTCTCAAAGAGGCTAAGGAGGAATGCTTTGACTGATGGCTTTTGATCAGTTTATAGAAAATAACTTCCACCAAAGAAAACAAAATTTCTGCAAAAAACATTGCCTTCATGGAACCAGCATTTTCCAGCTGAGAAACATTTCACTGCAGAACCAGATTAACTAACTAACTAACTCATGAATTTTAACTCTCAACATCCTGATTGACAGTGGTTGGTAGGAGAGCAGGCATGAGGGTCTTGGGCACACTCCCACTGGCTGCTGCTGTCAGCTGCCTCTGGATTTGGGGCACTGTGCAGCTATAAATACAGAGAAATGCCTGCAGCCCTCCCTGACCACCTATCTGTTGTCACTGGCTCTGCTGGGGTGCCAGGCAGCATGAGTTGCCAGTACTCAGAAGGTCAGAAAAGTGTGACCAAAGCTCTGTGGCCAAATTAAATCATCCCTGCAGCTGGTGCGGGCAAAGGCTGTATGGAAGCTACAGTTATATTCCAGCCATCGCCCTGTGCTGCTCCCAGTGCTCGCCACAGATCTGCCAGATACACAGCCCTGGGACAAAGACCACTTGCGCCTGGGGCACGGAGAGGTAAAATCGCAGTGAAGAAGGCTTCAGATGAGTGAGTTAGGGTGACAGCAATTACTGCTCAGAGACTTTTACTCCATCTGTCAAAGTGAAACAAAGCCCTGGGTTTTCCACTGTCATTTTTTGTAAGGGCCCTTTTTATATTTATCCCGTTTAAATTTATTGGTTAATTAACGGCCAATAAAAACAAGCAACAACTACTGCTGGGTTAATTCGTTCAGCAGCTAAATGGTTTTCAAGCTTCTCTCCACATATTTTTGCTAATTAGAGTAACCAAATAATCCGTTTTGGCTAAATCATTCAATCAGTATAGTCTTCCAATCATTTCCTAATTTCTGGGAATTTGTTGATTATCTTTAAGGATTACAGGAGTATGTTTTCCCGCAGGCTGCTCCTGCCCCAGACTTTTTAGATATACAATACTTGTTCTTAATGAAGTGTAATCAGTCACTCAAGTCATGCAGCATTTGTCCTATTCATTTTGAGAGAGCCAGCACTCAACTAGAAAATACATAGATACACGCTTGATGGAAACAGTATTTCTCTGAAATAACAATATTTTTGAAAACATAATCTTTGAAACTCTTGGAATTTGCAAGCAGGAGCTGATTTTGATATTTCTAAGCCATAAAATAGCATGATGTCACACAGCAAACTTGTTTTGATTCCTTTCTTTTTCACTCTTCACTCCTGCCACCTTTGAGACTGTAACGCTCAGGTCCTCATTCTCTGTCATGAACTTTCCCTTTTGTACTCTGGTTTCAGATATGAGAGAATAGGGAGTGCGGCATCAGTGAACTGATTTTCACCACTTCATGGAAGAAGAGTGCATGAAGGACATGAATAAGTATAGCTTCAGTTCCCTGAGCCATGGACAGCGGGAATTTGGGAGGGTGCATCTGAGAAAGTGCCTTCATACTTCTTCCCTTTCACTGAGGACCTGTGGATTGCACTCAGAAAAGGGTGCTGAGATTCGGGGAGCCTTGGTCAGGGCATGCATGGGTTGTCTTATGGTTCAAACCTGCCTTACATCTTGCAAATACCAGATGATTTACTGAACAGAAGCATCACTGAA
>NW_010408802.1:81775-89931 GCF_000710305.1 Buceros rhinoceros silvestris | reverse complement strand
AACCGCTCTGCTGTTGGTTTAGCATGCTTACCATCACCACAACTGAGTAAAACCCTTCCAGAATATCACAGCTGGCTGGTTCTCTTTACATCTACAAGCAGAGACACAGCTCCTATTGAGCGGTTCTCACCCACTTCTGCTTTCAGGGATAACTTTGTTAGGAATCCATACTTGTGAGAGAAAAAAAAAATGTTGCTGTTTGGTGTGGGTTTTTTTAAGTTTGAGCAAAAGCAGTTAGGAAGGGAATGGGGAGGAGAGAAGAGAATTGTGTGGAAAAACAGCTTTCAAGCAAGAATCTTGTCAAATCCATAGGGAACAAAAGCCTTGCAAGCTAGCTAGCACTGAATTGCCTTTTCCCCAGATAAATCAAGGCAAACAAGTGCCAAAATGAAATGCTAAACTAGATCTTGAAATTTTGGAAAATCCCCAAAATTATGGCTATTTCACTGCTGGGTTTTGGTGAATGTAGGCTATTGCTTATTCTTACTTCTTCCATAACATATGCTGGGGGGCATCTTCCATAACATATACTGGCAGGCATGGGGTGGGGGTGGGGAAGGTGATGTAAAATAAAAATACAGCGGATGCAGCTTTTCACTGGAGACAACTGGACTGTTACCAGACCCACAATAGAGGTGGTCAGCACTGGGCCGATCTCTCAGAGCTACCAGTACTACACTTCTTTAGCTTTAGTGCTGCCTGGCATCTGATGGTACATATTTAGGAGTGGAGAGGTACTTAAACAGAACAACACCGATTTTGAACTCAGGCTTTAGGGTCATAAGTACCATGACAGTCCTTCTGCATGCAGGAATCAGTGATGCTATTTTTTAGAATAATCCTAGAAACCCTTTGTCTCTACATGTCCCAAGGCAGAAGTCTCCTAGCCCACATCCATCACAGTCTCCTTGGTCCTAGGCTGCCTCTGTGGTCAGTCAGACATGCTGTGGCCTGGTGACATTCTTACACATGCTCATTCCATTGGTGTTTTACACAGCTCATACAAAGTATTTATACTCCAAAGACTTCTGGAGAAAGCCATATCCAGTCTCCTCTCCTTGCTGGTCATGGTGAATATTTCATAACATGTTGTCTGGCAGCAGCTTGTAGAATGATGTTTTCATAGCCTAGCTCCTTGACACTGGATTAGTGGATTTAACCTCTTTAGCCTTTTTTTAGGTGAAATAAATGATAACACCTTTGTCATGGTGAAATAAGTGACAGGGTAACATTCTGACAAAACAAGAAAAAAACCCAACAATGATACTGGAAATGATTAGCAGAATTTTGCAGAATACCTCACTAAAGTTTTCAAATTGTTTTTAAAAATACACAAAAAATAGTACCATGGTGTTGAAAGCATCAGCCATGACTCTCAGCTAAGGCAGTATCTGCTTTCCTGCTGTACAATTCATGGGATTGGCTTCAGTTTTGGTCCTTGTTTCATGTTATCCATCTATGGTAACATCTGATTCTGTGTGGTCCTGAAGTCTTAACACTAGAGACTCAGACCCACAGAGATTGAAGCGATAAGACACAGCTCAGCTGACATGCTTTCAGAGAGCAAGGAGGGAAGAAATGCAAGCTCTCTCCCAAGCGGTTCGCTTGTCCTCCTGCGCTGAGGGAGAGAAGCAAGAGGCAGTATTCAATCACTCACTTGGACAGAGTTCAAGCATTTCTGCTGAGAAATAAACCCACAGCATTGTTGTTGAAAGGTGCAAATCTGCCCTGTTACCTGAGCAGATGGGCCAGGCCAGCTAAACTGGAAAACTTGCACTACAGTGCAGTTAATGATCTGTCTAGCTAAACAAAATTTCACTGCTAACCTTCCTGACTCAGAATTGTTGCCTTTCTTAATCTCACTTTAAAATGCACCTTTCTACCAAGACCTGGAAGTGTGCCGAGTAGCTACTAGAAACCAAGACACGAGGGAAGCTCTCTAAGATGCAGCTGACAATATATAGGAGAAGTCAAGTTAACTCCTTGCAGGAAAACTGCCAGTACAATTTAGGAGAAAACCCATGTTTCCAAAACTTTAAGAAACATCTTCCTTGCCATTGTATTTTCTTTGGCTGTTGGAGCGTGGAAAGGATTGTTTTTGTTTCTCAGCAACTTTGGCCATGATCTACTGGCACTTGTGAGGCTTAAAATGCAGATAACCCCTCCTTCCTTCTGGATGTAGTACAAGTGAAGTCTCAAAGCATCTGAGTCTTTGTTACTGAAGTCTTCAAGTTTGTTTTAGCATCTTTCGGGGACTTTTGTGGCTTCTGGTATGAGGAGGCTGGAGCAGATGTCCTTGTCCTTGTTTCAGGTCCAAGTGGCTTACCATGGCTGCTGGCAGTCACACCAAGTGGCCACAGCTTCCCTCCCAGCCCTCCATTTCTCAGTGATGTCTAGAAATGGAAAGAATGAATGGTCAAGTCATTTTTAGAAAACAGACATTTGCAAAAAACCCATCCAGGCACTGCTGGACAAAGCAAGAGGGAGAAAAGGGACTGCAAGGGAGGTTGAGGGGCTCTGGTTTTGTCATGCCCATCCCATTGCATTCCTGGTTTGGTGCAGCAATTCCTCTTCAGGGGTGAACCCCAATGCAAGAGGAGCCACAGTGCCAGAGCGGGAGTGTGGTTGCGTCTGGAGGTGGCAGGGGATGGGTGTCACTTGTCTTCAGCTTATTGCTATCCAGCCGACTCTTACATCTGCTTCACCCTGCTCTACACCTGAGGAAACTGCTGGCCCAGGTTGTGCAAACCGTTGTCCGCAGCCCTGGCATGCACAGGGCATGGAGGTCTCTGGTGCCATCCCAGCCTCAGATTGCTCAAGGGGTGGTGTCTCTGCTAGGCAGACACTTTAGCCAGCCTGAGAAAGACAGGAGTTCTAAACTCAATAAAGCACCTGGATGCTTTTCCTTTCCCTGCTTTCTTTCCTGCTTCACGGCAGGTCAGAGATGGGGAGTAACAAACTCACCCCTCCATTCCAGACCCTTAGCTCTTGTCTCAGATGGGAAACTGGTTTGACACAGGATACCATCATTTTGTTTGTTTGTTTGTTTTATTCAAAGAACAACATTCATGAAGGTGATTTTCACCTCTGTACACACACACAAGGGCAAAACGAACACCAGTTTTAATGTCTAACAAAGATACATACAGACGGTCTTGGTCCCCAGAACCAAGTTCGAAAGACGGACAGAGGCAGATTCCCCAAACTGTCACAGAGTACAAAAGAATCAGATTATTATGTGTCAACACTCTTGATGCAGGTGATAGAAGATCATACCAGTTCTCTGCAGGTCATCACTTTTCCTTTTCACTTTACAGTAGAAATCCAAATATCTGATAAGGAACACATGCACACGCTGTCCTGCTGTATGGAGCTATTTTGAATGGAGGCATCCTTACACTTGCTCAGGGAAAAAAAGGAAAAAAAAAGGAGTAAAACCAGCTATACATACAGTGGCAAATGCATACAATTCTCCTTGAGATGGAGCAGCTGGAATGACAGGTCAACTTCTGCCCCTAAGATGCTGATTTCCTCAGCTGACTTTATGCACAGTGCTACTCAGTATCCCTACCCAAACTTCTCCCTTTCTCTAGGACAACCTGTACAGAAAATGTTTATTCATTTTCAAATGTTGGCATTTCTTGAACAGTTGATTGGCAAGAGAAGGAAATGTGAAAACTGTAGTTCGTGTTCTGAAACAGCTATGATGGCCGGAAGTCTCCATCGTGTAGAGCCAGCTCCTCCTGGCTTGAGCCACGTGAGAAATGCTGCAAAGATAGACTGTGTCCCAGTGCCGATGTGGTTGCTGAGAAAGCAGGGATGGAAATGAAGACAAAGCAAGGATGTGAAGGTAATAAAAATACCAAATAATTCAAAGCTTAAGCAAACAAACAAAAGACTTTTCTATTTAATGCAAATTTGGGGTTGTCGTTACCAGAAACACTATGTAACTGTTAACAATTCAGGGAAATCTAGATTTCCCCAAATTTGCTACTAACTATTTGATGTATTCATTTTGGCCATTGCTGAAACGTATCAAGCCTGCCTGCTATGCAGTGCTGAGCAACCTATAGCTCCCATGGTTTGTTGCTTTTGGGTCCCTGGTAGCTCCGACCCTTGAGAGGTACAGAGAGAAGCACACTCTGCCACTGGATGGCTCAGCAGCTGCTCTCGCTTTTTCTGCCCTCGCACCGGGCATGGGGGATCAGGGAGTTGGACAAGGCTATGGGCTTCCCTAAGAAGAGACAAATTTCCAATAGCGTTGAGAGCAGAGTGGAAAAAAGACTTAACATTGACAGCACTGCATCTTCACCATGAGGAGGAGTGTGGTACAAAGCTAACGTGCAGGGCTACAAAGTTCTGCATATACGCCCCATATAGCTTTTGAGGTCTGAGCTGTACCAAGTCAGCATTTCAGCACACCAGAGAGGTTTCCCAGGCCAGGCTCTGCTGTACAGCATTGACAAGTGGCCAGAGGAGTCTTAGTGTGGAAAAAAAAATCAAATTAGCTGATAACAGTTTGGGCCCAGATACACTTGCCAGGTGTGTAGTTTGGGTTGACGCATGCGTTCTCTCACTGATGCGTATGGCAGCTATGAGCATTAGCCCACCGAGAACAACTTCAGTGAGGTCTGACTTGACAACATGAGAGGGTTTTGCAGGATAATGCAAGTTTAGTGGCAACTCAGGGCATCAAAACTTAAAGGTTGAAGAGGCTGTGCTGTCACGAGAGTGGGCAGGGGTGGGGAGGTAGCACCTAACCTCAAAACACACTCCTTCCTCACATGTGTCTATAATCACCCGTAGGAAGGGTGCGTGGGTGCCATCACCCTGTCATTCCAGCAGCTCTGCTGCTCTCAGTACATCAAGCCATGCTTGCAAGCAGGCTGGGATGGGGAGGTGAGGAGGAGAGAAGTGAGGGTACTAAGCCTGCATCACCAGCACCACAGACTACAGTCAAAGTCCAGCGTCACTGTATGCTGCAGCCCTGCACAGCTGCAGCAGGAGCTCATCCCCGGTGGGCTGTCTGCCGCGTGCACTGGAACATTGCTGCTGATCTTCTGTAATATGTGTTTTACTCTTCCTTTTAATATTCACTCCTGGCACACTTGTATTTCAAGCAGAAACACCCCACAAGCAGATCATATAACATTTTTTTCCAGAAGCTGATTTCCATTTGCTAAATGAACTGCTGTAACCTCAGCGTCACCCTGGAGAGAATTCCTCTGTATTTTGCCTTGCAAATAATTCACATGGGTTGACACAAAGTTCTAGTCTGTGAGTACAGTATGTAGCTTTGTTACAGTATGTGGTTCCTTGCAAAGCACTATTGCGTGTACATGTCTGGGATCAATTATTTTCATTCAAACAAGGGAAGCCGCATGACGAGTAAACCTGTAAGCATGACATTACATTCCCACACTCGGTAGATATATGCAACAAAATACACTGCAAAAGAACACTTAAAACCATCCTTTAATGCCAAACGTACTAAAGTCTTGTTTTGTCTCGGGAAAAGGAATTACAGTAGATAATAATGTCTTTCCTTCAACTCACAATGCTCGAATTTAGAGGCAAAAAAGATCTCCCTGCAGAACAAACCCCGTTCCCAAAGAATGAATTTGTTGCTGTCATTTTTTTTAATTCATATCCCGTTGACACTACAGGCTCCAGCCAGAGTGATGTCTTCATCATGCCACGCAGTGTTAGCACAGAGACTAGAAAATAATTCCTACCCCCGAATTTCTACCATAAAATGCCAGTGACGTGGGTCTCTGGCACTGTGCTTGTTCCAAGATAAAATGTGCCAGAACCAGGGGGAAATTCACCCTTTCAAACAACCCACTGCCAAGCAGAGGCTTTCATTTATGACACCATGAACTCAGCTCCATCCCCTCCCTTCCAGCAAGGTGTATGTTCCCAAGCTCATGTCCCTCAGCATGATTCTGCTCCCAAGAGGCGTGGGTCAGGGACCCCCCTCCTGCCCCCTGGGGCCAGGCAGACCCTGCCTGGCTGCCAGTGATTTTCTGAGGGCCCCATCTTCCATTGTCTGGGTGAGCAAGGCACAAGCTCCAAGTGCTTCGAAACGTCTCAGTCGCTCTTCTCTTACCAGTTTGTCAGGCTGATTGGTTCAGGGTGTATTTTTGCAGCATTAAAGCCATAAGAGGCTTGAAGTGATGAAGTATTAGGATAGGGTTTAAGTACATCTAAGCCTTTGAATAGGATCAAGCTGTGTGCAAGGTACCAGCAGCCTGTGCAGGCACATGATCTTATCTCTGCTGCCCTCATTACTACAACCCTCTTCATGCTGATAGTGTTGTAATAAGTGTAACAGGAATAAACAGAAAGAATTGTCACTGCACGAGGAAACAAGTCTCCTGCTTTATTGTATCCATGGCATCTATTAACACCCGTATCCTGGGCACTCACTGAGATGCATGTATGTACACCAATGCACACCGTGGCGCTGACTCCAAGCTCCTCACAAGAAATACCGTTCTATTCCTGACCAGCTCTCCTCATGAGAAACTTAATTTTGTCTCCCTGCATTTGAATTACTAGCACAGATATGAGAGGCATTGCTCTTTCCTCTTCTTGTGTTGCACTGGATGATGAGATACTCCTCTGTCTCCAGAGCCCTGACCCTGTGCACCTTTCAGCATGTTTGCAAATAAAGATGCAGTAAGATGCTTGTAAGTCATGACTATTGTGTCTTGAATGGGAGACCAGTCCTAGCAAGGTGCAGAATCTAATGCAGAGGCTCACAGTGGCAAGAAGAGATCAAGAAAACTCCGCAATCAGCTGGAGGAAAGAGGAAAAGGAGTTCCTCTTAATTTTATGCCTAGGAAGAGCACAGAAAAACCACTAGCGTTGTCAGGGAAGGTCTCTATGTACCTCATGTACCTCTATGTACCCATGACAGCAGCAGTAAGGCATGACAGGACATTTACAGAGGGGGTCTCTGCACTTCTAGGATTTGCGTTTGACTGAGAGTAGTCTCTAACACTGCTGCTGGGGGATCTCAGAGATGCAGCCTAAGAAACGAACCAAGAAATACCCTCCAAGGAGTTGGCTGCCTGCAGTGTAGTGGTGTTGTTTTTCAATTCTGTAGTCCCGTGACTGGGCTGTTCATGCAAGGGATGAGAAATACAGGTCAAATGCTCACTCTAGTTTTCATTTGGATTCAAATCAAATTCCCCTCTCTTAAATTCACCTCAGCCATCTCTTTTGCAGGAGCTCTCAGAAGTGTGCCTTTCCCACTTAAATTCTTCTCAGTAAAGAATAGGAGAGGCTCTTCAGAGAACAGAGAGGCTCTACAGAGGGATCTGGGCAGGCTGGATCGATGGGCTGAGGCCAGTTGTATGAAATTCAACAAAACCAAGTGCTGGGTCCTGCACTTGGGCCACAACAACCCCCAGCAGCATTACAGGCTTGGGGAAGAGTGGCTTGAAAGCTCCCTGGTAGAAAAGGACCTGGGGGTGCTGGTCAACAGCTGGCTGAATAGCAGCCAGCAGCGTGCCCAGGTGGCCAAAAGGCCAGTGACATCCTGGCTTGTATCAGCAATAGTGTGTCCAGCAGGAGCAGGGAAGTGATTGTCCCCCTGTACTCGGCGCTGGTGAGGCTGCACCTTGAGTACTGTGTCCAGTTTCGGGCCTCTCACTTCAAGAAGGACCTTGAGGTGCTGGAGCGGGTTCAGAGAAGGGCAACGAAGCTGGTGAAGGGTCTAGAGAACAAGTCTTATGAGGAGCAGCTGAAGGAACTGGGGTTGTTTAGCCTGGAGAAAAGGAGCCTGAGGGGTGACCTTATTGCTCTCTACAACTACCTGAAAGGAGGTTGTAGAGAGGTGGGGGTTGGTCTCTTCTCCCATATAACAAGTGACAGGATGAGAGGAACGTCCTGGTTTGAGCTAAAGCTTCCTAGTTTTGGGAAATGGACAAACAGAATTATTCCATGCAAATACAATAATTCTGCATTTAACTGGCCAAGTAGAGTCAGGGGCAGTGTTACGTGGTCAGGGTTATAAAGGCAGCAAGCGGCGGGAGGTTCGCTCTCTTGCCTTCTGGACTCGTTGCACGAAGGGGAGCTCCCACGAATCTGCTCTGCCGCCGACCAGGCCCGAGCAGGCCGCACCCAGACCGCTGGCTGCCGGAGCAGGC
>NW_010408802.1:74913-81724 GCF_000710305.1 Buceros rhinoceros silvestris | reverse complement strand
GGAGGTTCGCTCTCGTGCCTTCTGGACTCTTGGCACGAAGGGGAGCTCCCACGAATCTGCTCTGCCGCCGACCAGGCCCGAGCAGGCCGCACCCAGACCGCTGGCTGCCGAGTCAGGCCGAAAGCCTGAGGGCCTGCACCCTGCTGGATCGCTCTGTGAGCTCCCGGGCAGTGGCACGCAGGGAGCCGAGTCCTCCCACGAACCAACCTGCCGACCGGCCCTGGGCCTGAGGACCACACCTCGGGATCACCTGAAATCCACAGACTACAGACTACAAACTGCACTTACTGTGAGTCCTGTGTCGTCTGACAACGGGTGAGAATATCCCAGCTCTCGCCTGGCTATTTCCGTACGGGGGGCTCTTTTCCCTTGCCTTCCCTTCTTCGCTGCGGCCAGAATTTTGCTTTCTCCGCTGGGAACCACAAGGAGCGAAGCAAGTCTTTTTTCACTCTTATCTCGTCATTGGCTGCCTGCCAAAGAGCTGACTGCCTGCCGAAGAACGGGCACTGGCCTTGAACAGACTGTTAAGAACTCTACCTGTCTGAGTCCTCTCTTCGTGTTTCCTTGTTTTTCGGTTTGTGCCTATATATATATATAGTTGGGTGAATTTATCGTTTATTAAAAGTTTGTTTCAGCTTTTCCAAATGCAGACCGAGGTGTGAATTTCTTCCTTCCCCTTTTTAAAACCTTTCTGTCTCTGTTCAGGACAGAAGGATTCGTTAAGGTAATTCAAGGAATGGGTACCTCGGTCCCTCAACCCTTAACAGAAGCAATGGCCTTAAGTTGCGCCAGGGGAGATCTAGGTTAGATATCAGGAAAAACTTCTTTACAGAGAGGGTTGTGAAGCACTGGAACAGTCCGCCCAGGGAGGTGGTAGAGTCCCCTTCCCTGGCAGGGTTTAAAAGACGTGAGGATGTGGCGCTGAGGGACATGGTTTAGGGACCCTGGCAGTGCAGGGTGAACGGTTGGATTCGATGATCTTAAACCAGATGATTCTATGATTCTATTTAATACTTAAACATTAGCTGAAAGACCAGGACAAAAAGCCATAGGAACAGTAAACTGGCAGCTGGGGACCAGGCTCTGCTCCAGTGATTACTGAAATATTATATGGAGTAAACTACTCCAGGAACAGACACCTGGATCAGCCATGGAAAGAAGTCCCCAGCTGGTGGTTGGCACACTGGTCAAGGAAACAGCTAAGGAACGTTCAAGTTTTTCCAGGCAGACAGAGGTAGTTAACCTGGAAAACTCCAAGTCATCCTGGAGTATGAGCAGCAATGAAAGCACCAGCTTCTTGTAACTATCAGAAATGTACTAATTGCTTCATTTAGCCAAATGGTCCCAAACACTGCATTGCTGAAACCCTCTCAGGAATTGATTGACTTGAATGGTTTGACTTGACCTTAGTATGCTTTACTGGGTCAGACTCCATGGCCTGCATCTGTGAAAAGCATTGGCTTTTTTAGTGAATACCAGTTCACAAAAATCTGTTGTCCTACTGTAATCACATCACAGGTCTATTTACAAGGAGTTCATAAGTGCATCTCTAGCCCCTGGCATATGGAGTGGTTTGTGACGAGCTCTGTGAATCCGAGCTAGCACTACCACTCTGCAGCCATAATTCCCATATGTGCAGGGCTTGCCCCAAAACCTCTTAAAATTAATAGAAAAGATGGCACCCTTATTTACTTGGCGCAGAAGGGAAGTTTGAAGCAGAGCAGTGAAGTGATCGTACACCAAGGTGAGCTGAGGTGAAGATTGCAGGAAAATAGCCAATTACTTGCTATCTTGTCTGTATGAGGGATGATAATACATTACATCTAGTTCACTAGTGTACTGAGATTTCATTTAAGATAATTAGTTTCTTATTATAAAGCAGGATTCAGATACTACAGAGAAAATCCCCCTCACAGAGCTTGCAGTGCGGGAGTGAACTCCTAAGTCTTTCAGCATACCTCAAGCCTGACCTCAGCCATTCACAAAGGAGAGCTGCAGGCCACGAGCAGTGCTTCACAGCTTCAGGCACACTTTCCTGCCAGGGGATTAGACTTGCCCAGGCCCCAGAACTGTTCAACCAGTAATCCTGCTGTACAGGCAGGAGGGGCAGAGCCCTGGGATGCTGTGCCTGCACAGCATGCTGTAGCTGTCCTCTGGAGATGGTAAAGTTCACTAGACCCATGAAAATCATGGCCAAGGTTGCTGAGCAATGATGATGGAAAAATTTTTCACAGACTATGGCTACCTTATGGCACAGTGAATTTCATGTCCCAGCCAGAGCTGATGGGGAAAGGCCCCTGGTTTTCACTGAGGCAGTATTTCACTGGGTCAATGGCACAAAAACAGGTTAACTGGTGGCAAGACCGGAATCCGAAGCGTGGTGCCTTGTGACAAGTTCTCCCAGTGCAGCACCAGCACAGCAGGGTGATGTGACGTCTCGCAGTCATGGTGACCACACCATGCACAAACACACGGCTGCTCTCCAGGAGGTGATTATCATGCTTCCAAACCGCATGAGGTGCAGAGGGAAAGGGGTTTAGATGAGGGGAGTACATGTGGATTTTTCCTACGTTTGTTCCCTGTGCTGATGCCCTTCATGTTGTGTAGTTGGGCAGGAGCTTAATACGCACTGAAGTGAAGGGAGATTTCGCCTTTGGTCTCAATGACATCACGAAGCTGGTAGCTGGGCTATGCGTTCATTGGGGAGATGAGCAGGAGAATCCTTTGTCTTCCGTATGAGCGAAGGTTCATAACAGGGGTTCCTTTCAGCTAACGGCATACCCACTACTAGGTTTTTCAGTAAGCGCTTTGGCTTTTATACATTTTGCAGAGCTAGGAATAGCTGCAGTACCGTCTCCTTCTCCAGCAGGTAAATCAGCTTTGTTTCCTAAGGTTAATACTTAATCTTAGGAAGTTTGTGGACATGTGTGTGTCTACTCTAACTCCATAATGTGTTACTCCAGTGGTTTAGTTCTTTATTTTTGAGTGAGAATTATCACGAAGGCAGGAAATAGCTGATAAACATTTTATTGTCTGGACATCAGAAAATCCACACAGACAAGCGGTGCTGCTAAATAGGTTTCATACATGTCATTGTTTAGGGAGATCTGTTTTAGCTTCTGCTGTCCCTGGTTAGTGCCTTTGATGCATTATATGGTTCAGGCTATTTCCTCCCTCTCTCTGGGCAACTCTTCTGAATTTGAAGAGATTAAAATTCATAGGTCTCAAAGTGATCTTAAGCCCTAACTGTTTGTTGGGGTTTTTTTTGGTCTTTTGCTCCCTGCAAGAGGTTTCTCTGCAACCCTATACTACTGACAGAAATGGATAACTGAAGACTTAGTGATTTAGACATCCCATTCAGCAACAGAAATGTGTGTACTCACATGAGGCCAAGTTCCAAATGCCTTAGTTTTCCCCTGTTTTGGTTGTGAAACAAGATCCTCGATCTCTTCCAAAGGTTGGCAAACAGCATCCGTCCAAAGAGCACAGCATCACATATTTACCTAGGTCACCCGGTGCATGTGACAGTGAGTGGGGCCCAAGGTGCATGTGACGGTGTGTGTGATAGCGAGCAGAGCCTTCCAAGGGACCCTGTAGCACAACGATGCCTGCAGCAGATCCAGGCTGGGCTATTTGCTTTCCTCGGATTCTGTATAAAAGAGAAAGCTCATCCTGAGCCATGGTGTTGGAAGCTCCCACTTCGTAACAATTCAGCTGAGCACTAGCTGAGCCCTGTAAGAGGCAGACAGACTGCCTTTTGCCAACTTTGTGTGTGCAAAATGACAAAACAGGTCTACTCTAGAAGCTCTGTAGAACAGGTTATGCAGTTAGACCCTGGTACTGGCTTGGAAAGCTTGGAAAGACAAAGCTTTGGCCCAGGCTCATAGACGATATGAGACTTATTTCAACTGTTGCTTAACTTCTGCTGCTTGGCTAAACAGAGGACTTTCCAAATGGTAGCTCTGAAAAATAGACAAGGTCATGCCGGGGTCCAATAAATTTGCTGTGCCTCAGCGGCTTTGGGATATTTTCTGTTTACATCAGCTGGGGGAGACCAGCAGTGAAAATATTGCTAATATCAGAATTTCAGAATACAGAAACTCTCCCCATCTGCTTTTTGTGGTCTGAAGGCCAGGAAGGAGTGGAATTGTTTTCTCTGCTTGCTCTCTGAGTTAGTGTGTTTTCTCCATTTTACTTTTCTGGTCTCTTAAACGATCAGAATAGGCACTTTCCAAACCATAAAAAGCAAGTCCCCATTTGCCATGCTGTTGTCATCTCTAGCATTTGCTGCTATCTATTTATTAAGGTACATCCTCTTAAAAAAAAAAGGTCCAATAAATCAGCCTTTGTTTGCTGATTATACATTCAGGTATTCCAGATTTATAGGACTCATTTACCATAATTGAAGCTTATGACGAGTACAAATTTTCTGCTAAAAGAAAAAGAAAATAGCAAAATGGTATGGGGCAGCGTTCATGTAGAGATAAAGCAATGATTGTGTCATTTGTTTTGGAGGGTAGGTTTGCTATTAAGCTTAAGTCTAAAGTAAGGTACATTGATTTACAGGAAATTGTTCACTTACACACATATTAGCCATTTACAAACCCTACTTCAGAAGCCCCTGAATGTTGATAAGCCTTTGTGATTTTAGCCAAGTATGTCATCAGTAACATCAGAGCCTGTTTATAAACTCTTTTTTTTTTTTTTTAACTAATTCAGGTTGTCAAAGTTCAGGAAAATATTTGTCTTTGGTCTCTGCAAATGAATGGCTTGAAATTCAGTGACATTACCCTCTTCAAAGGGAACCAAAGGAACCCAGTCCTAGTTCCTAGAAGGGCCTCGGAGAGGCAGGACAGCCAATGTGACTTTCCAGAGAAGTGGCACCCTTTATGGTTTTGCCATTTAATGTTAAAAATAATTATTTCTTCTTGCATCTTGGGAGCTCTGAAAAATGTTATCTTGATGTTCTGGATTACTTTATTACGGTTATATACATATATGACTTGAAAGAATGCATTAATAAATAAAACACCTTCCTATGTTTAAGACAAAACTTGGACTTGGACAGCCCCCCTCTAACAGCTGGGGAGCACTGGGACCTTTTTCCTGAAAGGCTTTGGCCCCATCTGAAAGTCTTGATTTAGCAAATCACTTAAGCACATGGTGCTGTAAAGCTGATGTGCTTAAGAGTTGCTGAAGTGCAACCCTACATTTCGCTCATCCTCCCATGTGTAAAACTGCAGAAAGCAATCAGCCTTTTGTCTGTCTTGTGCACTGAGGGAAAGCTTTAGCAAGCAGGTGGTGTCCCCTATTACATTTCAACATAACAAATACACGATAACAGAACTTGGCACCAAGGCAAAATGCAAGTAAATATCATGTGGCGCATCTATCTGTTACTCTAAAGCAAACATTAGGAAATGAATAATCTAAATAATTATGGACAAGGCGGCAGAGCATGGGCCACTGTGATATGGGCTTCCTCTGCTCAGAGGCAGCTGCTGGCACTGCAGTGTTTCCTTCAGGGCTACCCACCTTCCATCCCTCTCTCAGCTGGGCAATGGCCCAGAAATACCCGTTTCCTCCATAGGCTGTGAAAGCGGCATGGGGAGACTTTTCATGGAGGGGGGGCGACACGGACGGACAGGATGTTAATTTATTTGTTCTGCTGAGTTTCCACACCTAATTTCCACCCTGTTATTCTGTGCTCCCCTTCCCACCTCCAGTGGGGTAAAGCTGCTCCCCTCCTTACCCATCCCTCTTGTGCGATCCTCAACAGATTTGGCTGACACCAGCTCAAAACCCAGCAGAAACGGCAGTAACCAGTAAACACCTCTTCTGCTTTGCCTGGGGACACATTTTGTGCCAGCTAATGCTCTAGAAATGTAACTGCTCCTCAGTGCTGTGGTTATGCTGAAGTATTTCACGGCACTGGGATCTTACTCTGCTGTGGAGGAAAATATCAGGCTGGGGTTGGCATGGGGCTTCAGGAACACTTGGACCATGAACTGAAACAACCCCAAGCAGCTCAGGTACAGCTGGGTGACATTACTCTGGAGAGTTTACCCCGCTGTTTTTTTCTCCACTGGAAATCCTGAGATAGATGCAGGCATAAGAAAGAAATACTTTTGTCAAAATTAAAAAGATGCATGATAGTTTCTGCACAATAGCCCTCCTCCCAATGGCCAGGAAGGGAGCAGAGGGATGTCTGCGGATCTGACAGCGGTGCGTGGGGCACAGACCCTTGCGGGTCACTTACCCAAAGCCATGCTGCTCTGGCACGGTCGACTCACCTCCTGTCACAGAGGCACTGGATTCAGCTGCAAGTGAATGAAACTAGGCAGTGGACAACTCTGCAATCTGTGGTGGATCTTTTCTGAAGGTCCGTGAGCTATGAGCTGCGCTTCCGTCTGAAGCCTGAGCACCTGTCTGCCAAAGCTTCTTATATTGTGTAATTCTGCATATTCTTATTACCCATACCGGTGCCTTATCCCTGTTGAGTGACACAAGCTATTTCCCTCTTACGGCCCAAAATTGAGTGGAGGTGGGGTGGGGGCATGGGATGGGGAAGAGAAGGTAGGGGAGGGTTTGCTGGCTCTTAGTTTACCCTCCTGTCAATCAATCAGCAACAATACCTTACAGAAAAAACGTGTCTGTGCAGATCAGCAACTGCTCACCAGCATCTATGAGAACCTGCTAGGACCAAGCTTGAAATCAGTGTATTGAAATACAACATGCTGGCTGAGCTAACGAGCTGTAAAAACAAAGGAGAAGGGGAAAGGAAAGAGAAGGGGAGGGGGAGGGGGGGGGG
>NW_010408802.1:69896-74847 GCF_000710305.1 Buceros rhinoceros silvestris | reverse complement strand
AAGAGAGGGGGGGGGGGGGGGAGGGGGGAGGGGGAGAAAAAGAGAAGGAGAGAAGTTTGAAGACCCAGTTCTTGCTAGGGCTCCCCTGGTAGGTGGGCACTCACATAAGCGGTACTTACAGCATTGCAGCTCCAGAGCTATAAACAGAGGGAAACAGTGGTGGCAGCAGAGCAGCTTTCCAAGAGTAACCAATGCTGAGAAAGGAGGAGAAGCATTTGCAGTATCCACGGCAGCCATGGCATGCCCTCTAAACGAGCTCTGCCTTTCTCCACAGCCTTTCCAGACCTCTTCACTTCGCCACTTTGTTTCTCAGTGTCTCAGTGAAGCTCCATGACTAAAGCAGATGTGACTATGTATATGTATATGTACATCTACTGTATCCATATCTACCATATCATATCACCCATATCTATCCATATCTACTGCACCATATCTACTATATGTATATGCACACATACACGCTTCTGAATGAATTTGAATGGATGGTTGTGATGCGGCTTTTGACATGCAATCACCTAGTCACACTTCTGTCATCAGCAGATCGTTTCTGTGCCTTTAGATGTTTGCATAATGTTCATGCAGGGTCCCAGCAACGATCGCCCCCTGTAAAATGACAACAGCATCTCAGGAGTCACAGAGGCATCGCTCACGCACAAGTCCTGCTGTCTGTGGCTCTCTGCTCTCTACAGGACACTTGCTTTTGGAGATCATCTCCCCCATTTTACAGGCAGCATGAGAGGAACACGGAGTTTGTTGCTTTCTCGGCTTCATAACAAAGCTTTCCAGTTCTAAAATTATCAAAGTGAAATGGAGGCTTATGAAATGTGTGTGTGGGTGTTAATGGAGACAGCACCGCTCTTATAACCGCCTTAAAAGCTATTTCATAAAATAGTTTCATTGTCAGTGACTTTAAACATACACGATTAATATCTTAACTGACTGTGCCTCATTTTGCATTACCTCAAAGGACAAATTTATAAGATGATACACACTATTTAGTCTTTATAATGCTCGCAACTGTAACTGGCGTGCTTTGGGAAAGCTTTACCAGCATTGCTAGATACAGAAACACATTAACTTGCAATAAACAACTAGAAGAAAATTAATTAAATTGGCAAATGTGTTAAGGGGTTAGCTACTATATATAAACTGCCAAAAGCATCCTGAAATCTATATGAAGTGAGGAAATAGTGCTTAGAGATATTAAACAACACATGTATAAATAGACTTAATTCAGAGCACTCTTGAAATATCCATGGTGCTAACAGAAATGCTTTCACCAAAAATGTTTAGATTTTTAAAATGTCACAATTATTTTATAGAATTCCTATTTCTTGAAATTTTATTTTAAAATTTTTAAAATAGTGTCATTAGGGCACCTATCCATTTTATATGACAGCCTCCATGTGTTAAGGAAAAAAAAAGATGATTATAGGATGCCATAAAACACGCTACTTTTCAGAAATGTTTCATGACTGCTAATTGTCTGTGTGTATCAGTGTACCCACAGGAATCCCTCTGCTTCTCTGAGCAGGGTTCTCATGGTGTGGGATGCTAAGGAGAAAGGAGAACTTTTCTGTGAGTGGACAGGGAAAGCCAACAGCTTTTTTAGTCTTGCAAATCAAAGACAGAAAGGAGATATGTTTGTTGCCTGTGAATATCTTAGAGTACAATAACAAAAAGCTCTTTCATCTAGCTGAATATATTGGCATAAAAATAAATATGAGCATGTTAAGAAGTCAAGAGTTGACAGGTCTATGCAGCCTAGAGATCCTGTATAAAAAAAGGTATCCATTTCAAGCTATCCCAAACACCCCTCAAACATTTTGAAATATTACAGGAATCAAGAAGGATATCACAAAGCTCTGAGATTAAAGACAGAATGTGATGCCTTAATTTTCTCAGAACGTAAAGGTAAGATATCCTTCTCTTCAAAGACCACTCCAGCACCAGACACATCTCTAGTTTATTCTTGGAAGCAGTTCTCCAGAGCCTCAGAGGGAAGACCAGTCTTTTTTTCTGGTCTGAAAGAGTGGGGCTGTTGTGCAGAAAATGCAGCCATATTCCTGACACCAGCAGGTGAACACAAAGCAAGGAAGGTGCACTCCACAGCAGACTGAGGCACACCGTGTGTTTCATTAGCCAGATGTCCCCAGCATCCTGTACAATGTGTGGGGACACTGGATTACCCTCTGAAGACTCTCTCTAGTCCATAACGCTAGACCTAGACATTGGCTCCATCCCTATTGGGGAGGCAAAGCCCTAGCTTATAGACCAGTTCAGTGTTTATGCTGGGCCACAGAAATAAACTGCCTTTGGCATTATAGATGAAACTGAACAAGCCTGTTGTCGCAGATGGCATTCCCGTCCTCTGGAAAACACTTGGACTTTATGATCTTGGAGGTCTTTTGCAACAAAAAAGATTCTATGATTCTGTGATTCTATGAACACCTTGCTGGGGAGGACTGTATAAACCTTGAAAAGAATACTGGAGAGGAGATGTACTGGGGAAAAACGGTATTAGGAGAAGGTATACACTTGCTGCAGTCACATCTCATTTCCATGCCTTAGGGACATTTCTTGCTTTGATTCATCCCTCTGTGGAGCTCTATCTCCTCTCCATCACGGCTGCCTTCTGCTCTCTTGCAGAACAGCCTCCAAAACAATTTGTCTTATGTTTAGACACCAAATGAGGTAGCTGATTCACATCTGTAGATGTACAGTCCGTGAAAGGGAGACACACCTACAGAAGGAGATCAGGACGGATTTTCGAGCTTTTTTTCTTCTTTTCTTTGACTGTAAGGTACGTCTTAGGGCAATTACACCCCTAATTTACACACTGCTCCTGGGGTGCTAATTGCTACTAGGATGACTCATGCAATGTAAGAGAAAAGGTGTTATCACCTATCAATTATCTGTCAGTTTGGTGATAACTTTTGTAGCTGAAATGGCTTGAGGACTCATGTTCAAGGCTGATGTCAGCCTAGCTTGCCAAGGTCCTGCTAGGAGCTCATGTTGCCACATGGTCTCCTGCCCTCTCTTCACTTTTTGTAAAGGCTTAGCTCCACTGAGCAGGTTGTTTTGACTGCCTCTTCTAGACCCTAGTCCCATCCCAGTAAATGAACATCATTCCATTGGCTGGAAATACTTTCCCAGTGCACAACTGTCACACTGAAGCTGTCTCACATCTGAGCTCTTCCTCATATCCTGATGGTTTGTTTCATCAAAGAGCTTTGCAAAGTAGCTTTTAGGTGAAGAAACACAACCCTTCAAGCCCACAACTCTCAACCATTTGAAGACAGTGACAGATACTCAAAGCTAAAACATCTCCTTGTTAAAGTCCATATTGTCTGAATTACACAAAAAGAGCGGAGAAGTGGAAGGGAATTGTTCGCCTCTTCATAGTTATGCCTTCTTAATGATCTTCGCATTTGCTGCCTTTCATCGCTGTGTTTGTATGTATTGGTGTTTTCTAAACCTTGCTTTGAACTCTCAGACTTTCTTTTCCTCTACATAATGCACTGTTCCTCCACTCTTCTCATAGGGGAAAGTCTCCTGCTCATACATACAGGCTCAGAAACCCTATCTGCTATTGAAGGCCAGGGCAAGGGACTGAAAAGGTAAGCAGCTGGCACAATAATGGGTATTTGAGGTTAGACACTCTGGTAGTAGCAATAGCCACTCTGGTCTAAAAATAATTGCAAGATTACATTAAGCCCGAGGACCCTGTGTTCGAGCTATTTTCACATGAAAACAATGTCTGTGATTTCAAGGCAAGTTTATTTGATGTTTTGCAAAAATCTTCATCTGGAGAACTTTTCTATCTTCTCCTGTTGTCTCCTGCTCACAACCCCCATCATGTTTTTGTTCTTTCCACTCTTTAATGTTTATCTTCCTTTGCAAAAATAAAAGTCAGATGGGAAACTGTCTTTTCTGGGCATTCCCACAGAGCTTATTTGCATTTTTGAGCAGTATCTGAATAGCACGGTGTTCTTCAGATAATCTGCAATCACAGAGGCTGTGCGGGTAGCAATCACAGTATATGCACAACGGTAAGTGACTATGCCAAGCAAGAATCAACAGCCCAGAAACAAAACAGGCTGACTGAAAGTGCGAAGGTTAGTGGGCAAGGTTACCCCAACAAAAATATGCAGTTGTCTTTCCTCCAAACTGCTCATTAACAGGCAATGACATCCTGGGGTAGAGATTCCTTTCTCTGTTGTCCAGGCACAATGAATTCCAGGCTATATTTTACAGGCCTATATGGATCAGCAGCAGAGAGTGACATCAGTTTCCAAGAAAGCCTTTAATCTGAAGATACTTCTAAAGTTTCAGAAAATCTTGAACTAATCTGACAAATTGCAGTAGTTCCAGAGGATTCATTCAACTTGAAGCATTTTTTTCTTTTTTCTTTTTTTTTTTTTATCCTCAGTCATGATGTGAGGAGGTGATAAAAGTGCCCACCCCGCAAAGTGCTGACGTAAAAGGTATCCACTTTCTCCAAGGCCAATATTCTGACAGCTCAAATAGTCATCAACAAGGATTTAACTTGATTTTTGTTTGTTGGTTGGGTTTTTTCCTGCCTGCATGAGGGCTGGAACTGCATTAAAAAAGATACCACCAGCTTTAGAGCATAGAAGAGCTGCAGAGGGGGTCAGTGGTGAAGGGACCAGCTGCTGGGATCAGTCTGGCTGTCAGCGGGTCTCAGTTAACACAGGCAGATGGAATGTTTCTGTAGGAGAGAAAGATGCTAACACAAGTGTCTGCAGTACAGTGGTAGTCAAGTGCCTTGTTTTTACAACCTCTGCCTTGTGTCCAGACGTTAACCTCCCCATTCCCTCCTGATCCTGTGTGCAGCATTCAGCAATGCTCAGTCCCGGCTAAGCCTTAGCTGGCTTTTTGGACAACTTTGTCTGACACTGCTGATGCAAGCAAAGATCCCTGCCTCAAG
>NW_010408802.1:38094-69774 GCF_000710305.1 Buceros rhinoceros silvestris | reverse complement strand
AGCACACTCTTCCCCGGGTTCTCATTCTTGATAAATTAGAGCTAAGCAAACAGCCGCCAAAACAGATTTAAAGAAGAACCAATATAAACAGGAACATTTTGCTGGTGTTTTCACTTGGTAGGACCAAACACAGCTGCCTGCTGGACTGGGTAAATAGAGAATACGGCAGCGTTACACTTCACCTCTTTATCAGGGTTCAAGGCAAACCTTTCCCTCCTTTATTCCTATTTTGTATATAATTGGAGTTCTTTTTAGGTGTTAATTTTATTTTTAAGTTTCAGTCTGGGTTTCTGGAAAATGAACTGGTTCAAACTGATTGTGAAATAGTTCCCTAGTAAAAGTTAAACAGGAATCATGCAGAAATGCTGACAATAGAAAGAGGTTTTCACAGAAAAAAATAAAAAATCTTTGTTTCTAAAAAGACTACTCTTTGATTACCAATCATATGCTTGCATGTTCTCTGCATTACAAATAGGCAGAAGTTGCAAACCTGCCATTCCGGACTACACCTAAAGCTGAGCCAATTCCCCTCCTGTTTACAGCAGTCTGGGAGAAGGGCCAGACAGAAGGTGTCAGCATTTCAGAAAGGGGAGTGGTAAGGAGACCACCTTCACACAAGTTCCCCAGCCCCATTATGGGCTGGAGATTGTTTAAACATGAAGTCTAATAAGTCTTGCACAACATTTATTCACCGTGACCATCTTGTGACATTCTTGTCCATCCTATACATGCCCAATGGTGCTTTAAAACTTGCTGAGATACTGGGTCAGGCCACCTCTGCATTTCTGATTTCCACAGCTTAGTTACGCACAACATGAACACACTTCTTTTCCTCAGTTGTGATCTTCTCACTCTTTAACATCAATGGGTGTATTTACTGGATTCCCATGCTCTTACACTACAGCACATCTATTCAAAAGAACAAGAGTTTTTACGGTAGTATTATACTCTCAATTAATATAAAGTTTCTCAGGTATTAGGTAAAAAGAGGTGGTCGCTGGATACTCCCAGTTCGAGCAAGCAAGGCTACAGCCCAGGGGAAAGAGACATTACATAACAGAATCACAGATTCATCTTGTCCATGCATGTCAGCAGCTCCAGTCCTTTCGTCATCTCTGTGGCCCTTCCCTGGACTCAATCCAGTACATCCATGTCTCTCTAGTGTTGGGGAGCCCAGAACTGGACACACCCCTCCAGGTGTGGCCTCACCAGTGCTGAGCAGAGGGAAGGATCCCTCCCTCATGCTGCTGGCAATGGTCTTCCTAATTCAGGCCAGGATATCATTTGCCACCTTTGTAGCAAGGACACATTGTTGCTTCATGTTCAACCTGAAGTCCACCAGGACTCCCAAGTCCTTTTCTGCCAAGCTGCTCTGCAGATAGTCGGTCCCAAGATTGTACTGGTGCAGGACTTTGCATTTCTTTCCCCCAGTAAAGGACTTCTTTGCATTTCTTTTTTGAACTTGATGAGGTTCCTGCCAGACTATTTCTCTAGTCCTCTGGACAGCAGCACAGCCTTCTGGTGTATCAGCCACTCCTCCCAGTTTTGTGTTGTCTGCATTCAACGGGCAGAAACGTGTCATCAAAAGCGGAGAGCAGTCCTCAGAATGTACAGGAAAGCTGGGTGAAACCAGGAGCTGGCTTCAGTCACAAATTATCCTTCGGTGTGCAGCAAATCTTCCCCTTAAGAAACAACAAGTCTATTTGTCACTGGCTTTTAAGAATGCCGTATCTATTTCCTTTCTGGATTATTTTCATTATCATTGCAACCCACAGTGAGATGTAATGGGGCAAAACTATAAATCAATTGTTCCTCTCTTGAAATTTTTATCTAACAAGATAACTCGGTGTGGAATGAGTTGCATTTTCCCTCAGTACCCACTGGAGTGAGGCTCCGGTCTCTGGCCATCAGATATACCCTCTGCCATCTACTGCTGAGCATCCCAGTGCCTCAGTCTCATCTGAACCCTCCAAAATTTTGCCAATTCTCTTTAACTCTGCCAACGTCTGAGCATTCATCCACCCCAAAGGATCATGCTCCTGCTCTTACTTCTCCTCTCTGAAGAGCGTGAGTCTTGTTGTTTAATAATCACTAGCAATAAACAGGAATGAGAGGACAGTGCAGGAAATGCTTCCCCTGGTCAGATCAGTGTCGATCTGTTCTGCCTCTCTGGGAAGAGCACACAAATCTTGGTGCTACCCAAGATCTGTTGTTCTCATAGTGCCCACACAGCACTCATAGGATTAGAGATGTTAGAGGGTACATCCTGGCTTCTTTTCTTGGGTTCTGTTTGTGGACCTGCTGTTCATGAGGTTTTTCTCCAGTCCTTCTGCACCTGATGGTACTGTCCCTCTCCACAACCTCCAATGGCAACAAGTTTCCAAATTCCTCTATTTGCCATGTAATTTCTTCTTGCTACTATCTGTTATAAATTCATTTATATTTCATTGAGTGCTCACACTTCTGCTATTGAGGGATCAGGTGAACACTAGCTTTGCATTCCCCTTACTATTGCCTTCATGTGTTGTAAGCCTCTGTCATATCCTTCCTCAGCCTTCACCCAGCTGAAGCAATCCAGCCTTTTCTGTCTCTCTTGATACGCAGCTTGCTCCATTCTTCTCAACATTATAGCTGCCATTCTCCACAGCTTTTTTGATTCTATAACATCCTGCTACAGATGCAGACACCAGAGCTGCAAATGCTACTCAAGATCCATGGGTGCACTAAGGTTTTACAGCATGGCTATTTCCACCACTATGACACGTTGTGTATGTATTAAAAAAAGAAGATGAAGGATGCAACCAGTGCATACTGGCTGAGAAGAGCATCAATATTCTAAAATGTCTCTAGGTAAAAGGAATAGTGAACAAGAAATAGGAGAGGCACTTAAAAGTGAAGTTACAACTTAGTAAGCACATGATGCTTAGAGTAATTAGAGATTTCATACTGAGGCCTTGGAGAAGGAAAAGCTGTACTACTCGGTGCCGTGCACTGTGGTGAAGAAACCACAGGCAGTTCCTGTGGGCAAGAAGCCAAGAAATGGAAAAGAATATAAAGGGTTTGCACAACTGCTGGGTGCAGAAAGAGAGGGAAAATAATTCAGAACTTTCCCTCCTCGGAGTTGTGGCTGTTCAAACAAAACAAAATAAAGGAGAAGGTTAAAAAAATATATCCCCTTCTATAGAAAATACACCTTTATGATCTACAAAGTGAAGAATTCGGAAGAAAATCCACTCTGAACCTGATTTTTTGCAGTGAAAATAACTGATTGAAAGTAGTAACAACAAACAGAGGAGCTACTTAAAATTCAGATTACCACAGGGTAAAACCTCAGTGCGAATGTCTATGAAAGCAATCTAATTAGTCACAAGTGACTAGGACTAAGGATTAAAATCAGCCACTATGGAGGAAGGCTAAAAGATACAATCTGCAGTTTGAGATAGGAGACTGGGCTCCTGGAAAGGCAAGGAAGCACAAAGGCACAGAGGAGTGAGGGAAAGGAAGTGAGGTTTAAGAGGGAAACTGCATCAGCGACAAAAGAAGGGAGCCGAAGTGACAAAACAAAGAGAGTCAGGTAATTCTGACACAAAAAAGATAAAGCTAGAAGAAGATAAGAAAATAGGAAAAGAGTGGTTTAATGTAAAACAAATTTTCAGTTGTCAGGTAAAAGATCTTAAGGATTTATGGCGACAACAAAGGTGAGGGTAAATATCTGTCTGATATGCCCCATCTGTACTGCCCATGACCAGCTTACAAGGTCTTTGTAGGGTGGACTTGCAGTACACGGGTCTGGAGGAAGCCAAGCCAACGCTTCCTCTAATGTCCAAGAAACAATTCTTCAGATGTTAGACACAGCTGTCAGTGAAAGCATTCATCCGGCTAGCTGGGAAATGCAGAAACGATAAACAGAAACAGCAGTAAAAACATGAGCAAAGCCTTAAAGCAGCAATTGCCTCAGGTGGATGTTTAGGCAGGGCCAAAGCTATGCACCTGGAGCTGTTTTCCACAAAAGGCACATTTTCAGATTTTAGACCTGTGTTATTTTCTGTATAATTTGATGCTAGGCTGTTTTTTCTGGCTTTAGGACCTGTACTGACATTTAAATGTACCGCTATCTTACTGCCTTACTGCCTCATAGTCTTTGCTATGTGGCCTTTCAGGTGAGCTCAGTGATCTAGCATCCATCTACAACACGGCTGGAGAGGCAGAGTAGGAAGGGCAGATACACAGATTTAATCTGCTGCTGCAAGCGGATGCTAGGGGCTTGCACGAGAGGGCTAGAGCAGAGCCTCCACCTTGCTGTCCTTCTGCAGGCTGCAGCCAGATAAGGGCACAAATGGAGTGGAAAGGTTCAGATTAGACCGACATCATCAGGGTAGCAAAATATCTGCTTATTCAGTGCTGCGGTTTTGGATGGCACAACACCGTGAAGAGGCCCTTTCCTCACACACGTGTGTGTTCAGCCTCCTCTCACCCCGCGAGGGTGGGTGACTATTCTTGACTCCAGTCAGGCTATTCATGACACCCAGGGGAGGGGAACTGAAGCACAGAGATTAAGTGACTTTCCTACCAGCGGTGACACCCAGGAAAGAAACCCAGATTTCCTGCTTTGCTGTTTTGGGCTTTAACCACAAACCTTTCACCACAAGGTCTACAAACCTCTTCTTTGCTCATCCCCCTGCTCCAAGCAAACTGCTCCACAAAATTAGCAGACAATGACAGTGGGGATGCTAGGATTCAGACACGGCATTCAGTCCATTTGCTCCTCTCACCTCTCTTTGTCTTCCCACAAAGCTTACTAACTTCAAGTGTTGGTGCCCAAAGCAGGAAGGGTCTCGCTGGTACCACGCATCCGTATTTATTGCCTCTGCCAAGCATCCCCCAAGGTTCTCTGGAGCTTCCCCATCTCCATCAAGGGATCTCAGGCAGAGATCCCTTCTGTCTCCATCATCTGCAGGTTGTGTCTTGCAGCCAATTGCACAGCAGCAGAGCTGAGAATCATGGTTTTAAGGCTTATGCAAAGGTGAACGTAACTCTCGCGTTTTCTATATGAAGGGGTTTTGGGTTTTTTTTTTTTTTTGGTGGCTGGCATATAAACATCTGTAATACAGTGTATTGATTTTTTGACTTCTGATATAGATGGGCCTGCCTAAAATGTCATTACCTGAAACGCCTTTATTCTTGCATGCCAGGATCTATTTTTAATGCATGGCGTGATCCCTCACTCAGGAGTGATCACTAGCTCTCTGTTAATTTCTCCTCTCTGTTTTATTGTTCAGTGAGCAGCCTCTGATCTTGCTGCTGTCCTCCCTTCCCCAAACCATGGAAGAAACAGTGTCTTGCTATCTGCAGAAACACCCTTCCCTCCTGCCCTGGGCCCTGGCAACCTCAGCACAGTCCCTGTCCCCATCGCCCAGGCTGCAACTTCCTCCTTTATCTGTGCTTACCAGATCTTCCTCTGTCTTTTCACTCTGCCATCCAGGTCTAGAGCAGCTTCCTGTAATATTTTCTGAGCCACTAGTATCTTAAATTCTGCCTCAAGTAATCTCTGCCTCTGGTGAGCATTTTCCAAGCCATGTCTTTCTGCAGACCATATATCTCTCTTTGCTCACAACCCTCACACTTCCTCCAATCCTACTGAATCTCTTCTTTACTGACTTGTGATTTTAGGGTTTCCTGTTCTCAGGAGCCAGGATCTCCGGCCAATGTAATATAAACTGCCAAACCAATTTGCTTTTGACCTTTTGATTCAAGTATTTAAGCTAACTCATGCTCTGTTACACTCAAAGCATATACCGCGCATGTTGGTTTCTCCTGCTTTTTTTTCCCTTCATGTTTTTGGACCACAACCTGGTTTTAATCACTGCTGCTTTTCACGAAAAATCAGTTACAGACACTGTATTTAACAGCTGGGCTATTAAATAACAATGTGTGTACAGGAGAGTCTAAAAGAAGTTGCAAATGTTCTATATATTATGTCTTGAAACTAAAAAGAATGGGCATCATATAAAAAATATGGGTCTAAATTCATAGAAATCTATTTCCATTTGCTCAGGAAAAATCAGGACATTAAGTGAAGATTATGCTTTAAATATATGGACGATTAAAAAGTATGTTTTGGCAAGCAGGTATATGGAAAAGAAGCATAAGTGAGGATTTACATGTTCTGTGCTCCTTTAACACCAAGCAGCATCGATATCCAACTTATTATGAAATTTGACTCTTTTTTTTTTTTAGGAGGGGATAAACCAAAATGCAATGAATACATTAGTTTTAACTGAGGTTAATGAGAGATGCCTTTAAAATATAAATACTGGTCAGTATACATGTATAAAATTTTGTTCATACTTTAACACATTTAAATGAAGAAAGAATGATTTTTGTTTTCTATTGGTTTGTTAAAAACTCAGTCTTGTCAGTGGTATTCTCTATGCAGAGAGCTGGATTGGGAGTTTTCCTCGGAGCACATTTGTTAGATTCAGTCCTTGAACAGAGAATATTTTCCTTCTCCATCTTCAGCTGCAGTCAGCAATAACTCAGATGTGTGGGACAGACACTCTTAGAGGTTATTCCAGACTGTACCTCTGCTGAGAGACAGAACTTCAAATGAGCTGCAGCTCTACACATCCCTGTGTGGTGTTCATGAGAATACACGTATGCAGTAACCCTTCCTTTGAAATCACCTGCTTGATTTCAAACACACACATGTGATAGGATTACTCATGTGCTGAAATGTGTGCATAAGTTTCTACAGCACTGGGAACTTAGTGAAGAAACAAACTAGTAAAAAAATCAGGTACTCGCACACTTTGCCTTCTGCCATCCCACCCAAGTCAGAGTCACCTGTAACAGAGCTCTGACCTGACTCTGGTTTCCACTTAGGCAATACTTCAAACAACTTTTCTAGACCAAGAACATCGTGACTCCAGAAAACGCATCCAGGATAATTATACTCAAGAGGCTAAAAAACTTCTGTTTCTGTATCTTAGGACACAAACAACACATTTTAAACCCACTGCATTTCTCCATCTCAGAATCAGTCGCAGAAATGCTGGTGCTGGTCCATTCTCATTTGCCAGCAACATGTACTTAACCTGTAACCAATATGACTTCAGGGGATGGGAGAAATGGTACCTACCGAATGCATGTTAAGCACTCTCTACTCAGGACTTTGGGATTTGCACTGGCAGTCAAGACTTTTGGATGGAGGTGACAGTGGTAGTTAGAGGGTCTTAGCCTCATTTTTTGCTGTGCATACCCACATTGCTGCAGCCAGTGTAAGAACCTGACCTTCGCATGGGGCACTTGTTGAGCAAGGAGTGTGAAGCAACAGACTGCTTGCTAACAGGGTTCCACTGCTGGAACTTGCCATGCTCAGGCCCTGTAACACCCCAGACGTGCCAAGAAGGATAGTGCTCAAAAAGATCTTGGAGAGGCCTCAACCTACACCTTCTGTCCAGGAAAACACAAACAGGAGTATATGTATCCGGCTGGTTAAGTGCCTGTTGCATTATTTTATTTCTGTTGTGATTGTGGCATTTAAGGGTATTTCAGGCCATGCTGGGATCTTCAGTTAAAGCTACGCCAACCCGAGCAAACTCAGTTTCCAGGTGGTTCCATGTGGAGCCAAGCTTGCTCAATTTGTTTTTCTTTGATTCTTCTTTTTCCTTACTTTACTGGGAGGACAAAGTGGGACCCTGGGCTGAGACTCAGTGCAGATACCTGTGTCTGGACTGGTCCCTACTGCTTTAACTAGGAGGAGAAGTAAGCACTTCTACAGCATAGTTCATCTCCCCTGAGACAGTTTTCTCTACCTGATCAGAAAAGCATTGATGTGAGCACCCAGTCCTCTGGGTCAATAAGAGCTGTCTTTGGGTCTCAGGCACTATTGGACTTAACTTCAAGTACACCTTTATTGTTCCCATGAAGACACCTGGTCTTCATCATGTGCTGAGGAGCTTTGCAGAGTTCATGCCAGAGTTCAATCGTGTAACAGGTGGTTGGAGGGAAAGTGGTAACTGAAAAGACGTGCAATGGAAAGTCAGAAAAAAAATCAGTTGCTCGCCACATGAGACTCTTGTATTCTCCACGTAACATCCTTACATTATTTATCTCCCTATTTACCTTACAAATCTGCCTGATAGATGAAATTTTGATCTTCAGCTGTTTCACTTGTGATCTCTCTGGCTGTTTTCTCTCCTGAAGTTAGCCTGAGTAAATATTTGACTTTGTCCCCTAAGCTACTGCATACCGTTGTGTAACCTAGTACAACCTTTTATTTCATTAGCACTAGTTTATCCAATGTTCCGGACTAATTGAGAGTGGATTTCCAAGAAGAAAAAGGAAGAACATGTTCACAGCCACAGACACCTCCACACCTGTTTACGAAAGACAACACAGGTTCTGCAGGACAGAAAAAATACTGGCAGAAAATACCGCATCTCACCTTTCTGCGACTTCCTCAGTCTGTATTAATTCCCTGAACTAAAAGCCACACCATTCAGTGTTGAAATAAAAATGAAAGCTCAAAAGTATAGTCACTGTTTTCCTCTGCCCAGTAGGGATTATTGGAGTCCTCTCCGAGCTCTGCCTTGGCAATGGGGGAGGTGGGAAGTGATGACTGCTGTCTTGTTCATAGCCACTTGCTTCAGCAGCGTGTGATCTTTGTAAGGAAAAGGGGACTCTGAGAGAAAGGCAAAACACCATGGCAGCAACGAGCCTGCATCCCAAGCCTGTGTCCTGCTGCCATCACCTTGACCTCCCTGACCAAACAGCAGAGCGGGGGTGTTGGGCAGTGACCACCCTGTGCCCGGCACAGTCACTACTCTCGCTGTACCCACCACGGTCTCACCTCTGGAGAGCTCGCCTTTGAGTGCTGCTGTTCTGTGGTCTCAGTTTAGCACTCAATAGGACTTCCTGGGCTACACCAGAAAAACCTGGGAATATAATACTTTATAAAGATGTGGAGAACACACAGGACAGGTCCCTCTGCAAGGAGCTTTGCCTCAAAGTGAGGAGAATACATATAATAAATGGCTGAAAACCTCTGGAGGTGTGAGAAGAATCTGATCCAGTACAAAATCTGCTATGGCAAAATAACCCTCCAAAAACCTGCAATTTGTCTTGAACAAAATTTGAAATGGGAGCAGGAGCTCTTACCTTGTAGTGTTTCTTACCGTGCAACCATAGTGGCTCTGACAATCTTGGGACACAAAAGCAGATTTGCCATCTCAATGACCCGCAATATTACCCTTCAGAAGCCTCCAAGAGCCACACAGCTCGCTTTGTTGACTCGGTAAGATGCCAGGATCCACTCGGTAAGTGCTCTGTGTTACCCTGAGCCACAGCTTCATGCCCAGGTATTACCATGCCTGGGCTGCGTGTCCAAAGCAGGTTGTTTGAAAATAGCCTGACACCCCATTAGAAGAACAAGGACTAACTGGTAGCACTCCTCACATGGCAGTCTAATTCGTACACTCTTTGTGAAACAGTTTTCAGTCCTTTTGTCATTCTGCATACAAAAAACAAACATCAAAGGACTCTCTAAACTGTTCCATTTAAGTAGAAAGTTGACACGTTTTTATCACTGCTGTGATACTCCTGTGTGCTGTCAAGTGGGCCTGGGGAAGGGGATCTGAAGGAACTAGTGTGGTATATAAACAAACCAATAGTGCAAAGCCACGTTCAAGTATAAATTATCACTGAAACCACAGAGAAGACAACATTGCTATAACATCCTCAGATTCAGAGCCCTTTCCAAGTCAAAGTGCTGGCAAGTTGATCATCTCCCGGCATTTGCTTGGGTCACTGTCCTGGAAGTCCCTGGGGCACATCATCTCTTCCCCACAGCATCAGCCAGGCTGCTCTAAGACAGGCAGTCCATTCTGCTCTTGTGGACTGGAGCACCAGACCTCAGGCAGAGCTTTGTCTCCCAGCCGCAGGCAGGGATGGTTCCTCATAAGGATAAATGTTTGTTGTTCCCACAGTATTTAGCAATGGAGCAGCATGGCCACCTGAACCAAAGGCAGAATAGTTGGCCACGCTACTTAGGTTTCTGACTTAGTGTTTGTTGAAGTGAAGGCTGTATTTCACTTACACAAACCAAGTAGCTTGTCTGGTAATTTGCCTGTTATTTCATTTCAGTGAAGAAGGAACTGGGCAGCCAAGCTGTGAGCTGTGCTCAGGACAGTGGTAACAGAGGCAGCAGAAGCACTGTCCTTTGTGAACAGGGTCAAGTCTGTCCTGTTGAAGTAGGAAGGTGTCCTCCGAGCAAGGAGGGAAGGGCTGGAAAAGGAAGATCTGCTCCATGATCTCTCCAGTGGGGCCCTGGGAGCTGGAAGCATGACAAAGGCTTCTCCATACCTCTGTGTCCAGGAGATTTGAGGACCGCCTGTGCAACTGCTGGATGCAGTAATTCCAGGTTAGAAATGTTGTATTTGGACAGTTTCTACAATAGAGTGTACAAGGAGAATCAACGAATTGGGCTGGCCATGCAGAACTGATACAGACAGTAGGGACAAGACCTTTCTTTAAGGACTTCCCCATAACTTGGTCATTCTGAGGGGCATTTTCTGAGCCATTTCTAAGGGAGAAGGACCTTTAAAAGCTTAGCCAGTCTTTTAAAAGTCATCTTTTGAAAATAATTCATAAATTCCTATTAAAAGTTCCTGAGGCTGCTAGGCTACAAACACAGACAGGGAAAAAAAGATGACAATGAAATATGTGTCCTCTTCTGACTCTTACCCACTTCTGACTCTGCTCTTTCAAGTTCAACTGCAGATCCAGAGAATGAGCTCGTGTCCTGCTTCTGCAGCCTGGCACCACTAGAAATGAAGCTGTATTTTCTGCTGGGGCTCTTGCAGAGCCAAGACACGGCATAACTTCAGCCCCGCACTCTCCCCCTGCGAAACCTGCCCTCGCCCAGCGAAAGGCGCATGGCTGGCCAGGGACCAGCACAGGACGCACCCAGGCAGCTCTGTTTTCTTCCCTTTTTGCTTTCTCCTGGAATGCGTTTACACATCGTGGAAAAAATGCAAAGAGTAGGGAGAAGTGGCCAGGAATGTCACCTTCCCTGTCACCCTCCCTGTTGGCGCTCAGCTGCGGGCCAGCAGGCATGGTGGATCATGCCAGCATCAGTACCCAGGGAAGGCAGAGGAGCCCCTGATGCCTGTAGCAGGTGAAACATCCAGAGATGAAATGAATTCTTGGGATAATCCATTTTGGAATTCAAAAAGGAAAATGTATCATAAACCCTGTTAATGCAGGCTCACAGCGAGACGAAACCTGTTTTGACCAGAAAGCTGGCTTGCAAGTACAAAATACTTCTCAAACTTTTGAACACATCTTCTCCCCGTTTTCATTAATGGGCATCTTTTATCCTGCGCTAACCAACGGCAACAAGACTAATTAGTTTAACAAGTGCGACAAATGGTTTTATTGACAAAAAAGAACCCTTTGAAATATATATTACGTTCACAAAGGATTAAATTACACCCTATTATCTATTTTCCATAAAATAAAGATTACTTTGATAAATCACGACTAATGTTATCTTTGGCTGACAAGAACTCTGCTTATTTGTGTGGCTTCTATAAATAGTGTGTTCTGAATTTTTTTTCTCCCTAAATATAGTCAATGATACAGTCTGCCAGGCATTTTCCTGCAATTTGACAATACCGCATCTGTGAACTAGGCAGCAAATGAAAGCTTCATTGTCTGAATATGAAACATGCAACAGCCTTTTTTATCAGCCGCTCCGCAGTAATCTATCAAACATCTTTCAGCCATATCTTGCTTGATCAAGGTTTCCTTACTGCTAAAGCAAGGTAGTTGAAATAAACTTAAGAGAAAAGCCGTTGTCGTTCATCTTTCCATTATATGCAAAGTTTGAGTGACAATTGTAGTGTGAGATGGTCATACCCTCATTTAGGCCTTAATGTACATAAGATACGTGCATTAATGTACATACGGCATAAGTGTACCTTTTCATGTGTGCAGGGCTCCTTTGCACTTTGTCTTTCCATAGCTTTGCACCAGAGGATTTCACAGATTATTGAGGATCTACCTCCGTAATCTTTGAGGGGGTGAACAGTCAGTCAAGGACCAAGGCAGAAGCAATGTCTAGGGTTTACTTCAGCCCTGCACCAGCTTCAAGTAAAGCAGCTCTTTACACAAGGTTGTACATAGCTGGGGTATCAGAAGAAGATCTTTGTGTGACAAGACATTCACCCACCTCTTGAGCATTTGTTAACCACATCTACTGGTCTACTGTGAACAACTCCACGGGACCACCAGCCCAGCAACCTCGCTGGGCAGCAAATGCCTCATTTAGTACAGCACAGGAGCACATGCTCACTTTTAAAACACCTTTCAAAAACTTCTGAAGAAGTAGCTTGACTCTAAAAAACTGAAGTTGGCTTCCTACAGTGCAGCAGACGGCTGGAGAGACCCGCTCTGCCATATGAAGGGCATTGCCTCTCCTACCCTTCAGGACAAATACCCAAGTTCAAGTTAACTTCCCATTTTTGGAAATCTTTTCAAGAAACAAACTGGCTTTGAGTTCAGCTACTGATTTATATGCCACTGGGTGCTCAAAGCATCTCATTTTACTCTGAATTGCCCAAGGGCTAGAACTGGTGTAGGAGTCGCAGGATTGTCTTGAAGTTTAGTTTTCAAAGTGCTTCAGAGCAGTGGGGAAAAGACGTAAAGGTTCTGGAAACCTTTAACAAGTAAATCCAATATGCGAGGGAGTTCAGTTACATGACATGCCTTTTACTTCCACTGCCAGCTTCTTCTAATCTGCGTTTTGAAAATTCTCCATACTATTAAACATAACATTGATTTACAGCACCTAACCCTACCACGGCCATTTTGGATGGGTGCCCTTACATAAGCAAATGGCTCTGCCTGCATTTTCCCTCAGAAGAAGGTGGCAGTGGATTTCAAACCAACCCACACCCATGTTTGTGTTGCTTCTGGAGGGTGTGTTTTATTCATGGAAGTGTGTCTAACCCCTTCACTAAATTTTCAAAATTTTATAAGCTTCCCCTCCCCGGGTTGCCTGCAAAGTGAGTTAGCGAGGCAAGCAATGGGATCAAAGAACAGATAGAGGGTTTTTTAATGAATGGAAAGGTTTAGCAGTTCTGAAAGTCTTTTCCTCCAACACATATTTCAAAAACTTTAATAAAAAAAATTACAGCTGATTCTATTAATAGACAAAACACAGGGCTAGAGTCATAAATCTCAGAGTACAGGGAGGAGCACTCTGAAATGCTACAAAAAAAAAAAAAGTATTACCGCCTTTCCAAATCTCCTTCAGCTTCTATTTTCCTATATTAGAAAACAAAAAAAATCACTATGGCTGGGCTGCTTTGTGCTTGCTGTAATTAAAACAACTTTTATATTTTATTTCCATAGTGGTATGCGTATTTATAAAGAGAGGAGAAGAATCTTGTACATACAGGATTGAACACAGAGGGACTGACACCAGTGCAGATGAACCACTTTGGTCCAACCTAAGATAAACTCTGTAGCTTCCTATTTGCTACATACTCTGTGGGTGTTGAAGTCCTGGGATCCTGATTCTGTTTCAGGCACTCGTGCATTGGAGATCAAAGGTAAGGTCCCTACACAACAACTAGAGAAAAATTTAGACCCTGGAGTCCCCAGGAGACCCTTCATGTACACGACCCAGAGCGAAACTCCTTGCATATTCTACCTCGTGCCCCCTATATTTTGAATTGATTTATGCCCAGCTGCTAAATTCAAGAGAGAAGAAACAGAACTGCCCCATCTCATACTACACAATGGTAAAGGCTCTGGGTGTTCTCCACGAAGGCAGGAGATGTCAGTGCCAAACTCCTTTGACCCAAAACCCAGCTCTCGCATTTCCATGAAAGAGCTCGGACAACAATGGAAGAGGTCTGTTCTCAACGATGGAACTCACCTGTCCTCAGAACCAGGTTGCCGGAGCTTCAGATGCCAAGAGCACCGCCTGCTACAGGCAGTATGCCAACACCTCCTGTTAGCTAGTTTTCCCAAGCATATTGCTGCCCAGCACAGAGTAACAGACTCACGCTTTGAAGGTGTGCCCCTCCATATTAAGCGTTTAAGGACCAACAGCAGAAGTGCTGATGAACTCGCCCCAGCTGAGCAATCATCTCTCTGTCACTGTGATGCTCAAGTCAGACCTGCAGTAACTGGTTGGAATATGGACCCAGTTCTGACATCCAGAATGATTCCATCTCCTGCAATGCATATGTCGTATCCATCTAGCTGTGCAATTAACGGACTGCAGCTTCTCAGTTCCTGGTGTGGAAATACTGGGAACTGGTAAAATAAAAGGGTCAGAAATGTCAAGATAGAAAAGGCAGGTCAAAATCTAATTACCCGTTCTTTCATCCTCTTAGGAAGGCAAGCAAGAGGAAATAACACAGAAGACTGAGGTCAGTAAATCAAATGCTTTTATTGATGTCCTTTCTCACTTACGACCCTCTGTCATCTACTTTAATTGTACAGTCCAAACTCAGTGACTGACTTTAATTTTTTTAAGTTACACCTTTTATAGCTTTTGCGTTTTCATTAGGAGAAGAAAAAATCTTAGATAAGTCTCTACACGGACTCAGGAAGCAACTTCTTACTACTCCTCATGCAAGCTACTGAGCGATTATTGGAGACTGAGGTTGAGTGTAATTTCTGGAAAAAGTTTACTCTTATGAGTATGTTAATCTAATAACAAGCTAATTTATAATCCCTTCACAACTGATGTAATTTTCACATATTAGATAGTAATTATAGGCACATTAAGCAATATTAACATTATTAAACAACAATAAACAGCATTCTGAATATACTATGGTAATGCAAAATCAGAGTTATTTAAAGTGCCTTACCTAGTGAAAGAGCATAATATTCCATTAGAGCTTCTCTAAGCTACTAGAATTTTTTGCCTTACAGATCTGGAGTTCTAAAACAATAAATCAAACATTCACATTTACAGAATTATTCACGCCTGATACAAGAACTCCAGGGACACTTCCACTTTCAAATCTTTTTCAATTATACCAACAAATTATGCCCATTTGGAAAAGGAGCTATTGCTTTACTGTGGCATTACCAAGGAAGCTGTTTTCCAGCACACTGGATATATCTCGTGCAATGAGTTTTCTGAGAGACTAAAATGTACTGCTGCTGCTCTTCTCTATTCCTTGCTCTTTTACAAGCATACACTAAACTGCAGACTTCGCTGCCACTAAGTATATATTTTATATGGGAAATATTATTACTGATAAAAATAAAATAAACTATTCAATATGAATGACTGCTCATCTCCCCTTGATGTATATAAATAAGCCACATCTAATGTGAGTGTAAACTCTGGCAACTGTAACAACTCTGTGACCCATACAACAGCAAAGAGGAGGGCAAAAAAGTGAAATGCATCCAATGAAACAGCTTAAATTATCCTTTAAAAAAAACTCCCAAAAACCTAACCCCAAACCACCCCAAATTCCCTTACCAACTCTTCCTGAAGGCTCCTCTATAACAAGGCTTTCCTAAAAGAAGAATGCATTTAAGGAATCTGCAGAAAATTATCATAACACCCAACCAGAGAAGAAATATCTATTTTCCTCTCTTACTGGAAGCAAAGGTCCCCTAAATCGTAACTCTCTACGTAATTAGGCTTTCTACACAGAGCAGGTTAAGGTTTGCACCCGAGGAGGAGAGAAATGATACCTGCACTTATGGCCTTTCTACACATCAGCCTAGAGCTACACACCCTGGACCTCCCACATAATTCCCAGAACAACCTGTGGCTGCCACAGGTGAACTTAACTATGATTTTTTAGGAGCACCACTAGAGACACATAAACAACGATAATCTCTTGGTGGTTCATTAACTGAATAAATGCTTGTACTAGAGCAGATGGACTCTTCCTATACTTTAAAAAAAACAGGCAAAACAAAAACCAGGTACATGTGAATGAGGAATGGCCATACCACTGTGCCAACCTTTTTTTTTTTTTAAACGTGTATTTTACTGGTCCCAGCCTTAAGAGATCTGCAGGTTTCAACTGATATAAAGATTCCTACAGAACGACTGCATTAGAATAAAATCCTTCCAGTAAAAGAACATTATACAAATAAGTTAAAGTGTTATGTTCCAGGCTATGTACCTCCATGTAGTTAAAATACTTATTTCTCTTACAGAAAATGCCAGAACTACCAACAATGATAACGAATTCCAAAAAAGCACATAAATTTTGCCTCAAAAATTTAGTCAACAGGATTTGAAAAACAGCATCAAATATTCTGAAATTATTTATGAGCTGTAAAATGAGGGACTTGAGACATTCAAAGTATATCAGTTGTATTAAAATTACTGATCATAGGCTGAGAAAAAGAGTAAAAGAACAGGGAACAGAGCACACGAAAATACTGGTGAGGTCGTATGAGACACTGGTTCAATCTCTAGATGAAAGGATTATATACAGCAAGGAAAAAGCTTCTTTCTCCTTTACTCTCTTTTTCAAAGGGATTGCATATTGTCAAGGTCCATTTCCATTAGAGGAATAAATTAAAATAATTTTTAATCTATGTTCTATTTTTTGGCCTCTAGAAGGTATTCAAAGACACAGGAAAGACTAGACTTCTGCTGAGTAGATTAAACAAAACCGCGTTCCTATATATTTCAACTATACAGTTACACATCAAAATTCCAAACAGAAAAATAACTCGATGCAAATACTCAACAAATACAGATTTATGGATTCTGATAAATCTGAGGGAAAGCACGACTATGAAAGGAGTGCTTGAACTTGATGAGGAGATCTGTGTAGTATAGTTTCTGGATCCTTATATTCATTTGAAGGATCCATCACAGCTGCATATAACTCACTGTAAGCTCTGCAGACCAGTTCTGTTGACTGTTTTATTATCTGCTCTCTAAAAAAGAGAACAAAAACATAATTAGCAAATTGTAAGGAATATACGTAAGGAATATGTACTACATACATGGAATTAAAGATAGACACTAAAAATATGCATCAAAAATCAGTGTCAGTTACAACAAAAATCCTTTTTACTTCAACTGTGAAAACAGGTTACAGTTTTAAAACAAAAGGCGGCTTCTTCATCTCTTTGCATCATACCTAGATAAACTCACATATATGATCCTGATAATCAAGAAATTAGCTTCTTTCTTTTTGCAATCATGAAAAAAAATGCAATAATGAAAAAAAAGTAGAATTTAATTTGCATATGTTAGTTTTGCAACTGCACTCCCCTGCATCTTTTAAAAGACTCAATCTTAGTGATCTACCTTCTACCTCTCCCTGTGGCTTCTCGCTGTCCTTTGCAAATATACACTTTTTTTTCCAGCTACCAGCAAGTACATTGTATTTGCTTTATCTTGGCAGCACCTAATTCCATAATCAGTCCAAAAGAAAGAGCTGAAAGTGATAGTGGTCAGAGACTCAAAACTTGGTACAGCCTTTTACCAACAATGCTATGAAGTCTGTGTCCTGTTATTTTTCTGGATCTAAATGAGCAACAATGTGCAGAAACTGGATGCTAAATTTAACTGAGAAGTTCAATATTTTTTAGAACAAACTATTTTTATTTTACATTGCCCATTAATCACCATGGTGATGTGTCTGCAGTTGCACATGCATTTTTATCTATCAGAAGTAGTAGTTACAACTATTTTACAGCGAAACTCATTTGAGTGGAATACCAGGAGAAGCTGAGGAAACCAAGGTAACCATGAATCCAGATTCAGCCCTGCTGTAATATGCAGCAAAGGAATAAAGACACTAAAACTGCATCCACTAAAATCAGGGCTGAGGTACCAGTTGTTGGGAAGTGAGAAGTTAAGAAATCTCAAAGAGCGAGTGCACAGAACTTCGTCTTTTCAGGCAATATTAAGAAATGGAAGCTATGAGAAAGGAGGGACAAACTCTGCATTTTATTCTAATGGAAAGTATCCACTTTTTTGATAAACAGGACCAACTGCCAGTATCACGAGATTATCAGCATACCCGAAAAACAGACTGGCCTTATAACAGCAAATTTAGATACACTGTTGTAAGGGAAATACATTCAAGGTGTTCAGGTAAAACAACTGTCTCTGAATGCAGTCTGGGATCACTAAGCTACATTAACGTGACCATCTCTGAGGAAAGTATTGCACACAGAATGTGTATAAAATTAACTGTATTGCACCAAATAATATTAAAAGAAAAAGTTCATTAAAATATTCCAGAGGATTGAACAGCATCAAATGAGTCTTTCCATCACATAATGTCAGTGTCATTAATCAGTACATTAGGATTTCAGTTGCCATAACAACATGATACATTTTATCACTAACACAAATGGCAGCACTTTCTAAAAATAGTCATGCCAGTATTCAGTTTCTCTGATCCAACACAAATGAAAAGAGCTTTTCAAGACCAACACCATATAAATAAACAGCTTAATACTTTTTAAATGAGCAAAGGAATTTGAAAGACAAGAGCATGCACTGGCAAGTGTTGGAAGGAATGTTCTTCATAGCTGTAAAGCTTAAATCATTTCGCCAGTCAGTATATAATACACTGGTTCCTTATCAAAAGCATGTTGTCTTGAGAATGAAAGAACTCTCGGGTTCCAGCTCAAACGCTGGAACAGCGGATCATGATTACGTAATTTCAAGAAAGAAGTCTTCAAAACTAACTTGAAAATCTCAACTGCTATAGTTAGAGATTAAAATTATAGTATTAGTTAAACATTTTGCTTGAATCTGGGGAAACATTGGAATTTTCAAGTTCTATTTACTACAGAAAATATTGACTACTCTGACTACAAGCATACAGCTCTGTAAATACGTATCTTAAATTCAGAAGGATTTCCTGTATTTAAAGATACATGTTTGAAGGATAAGGGGCTAATAAACTTTTTTTTTTTTTAATTCAGAGCAGAACCTGACCTATAAGCGGTAACAAGAAGTTAATAAACTCCTGCATGTTATCTGAGCTGAAGCAGCTATAGTAATCTTCCTCACACAGGCTCACCTCTCAGCCACCCACGGTTGTAAGTTAACATGAATTTGGCTTAAACCGTGCTAAGAGAGGTTTAAAAAGCTTATCAATGGGATAAGGCTAAGAGTGCATCCATGACCAGTTTATCTCAGTTCATCTGACAGAAGAAATTATTAAGCCAAAGTCATTTTACTGTGCCTGAGTCTTTATGGTAGCATAAAGTCTACCTCTGAAAAATTGCTTCTGTGTTAGCAGTGAAAAATTAAGGCTTTCAAAATAGATTTACTGTTATTATGATTTTTAAATAGACCTACATTAAAAAAATTACCAACAACTGAAATACAGGTTTAATAGCTTGACACCTAGAAGCAGAAGTTGCAATGCTTCACTAATGCTACTACTCAAGCTACCGTTTGATCTGTACTAGGGCAGAACAGCTCTCACCAACAAGGTCAGCTCTGCCGGCTCAGTTGTGGGAATGGTAAGTCCAGCAGAGACCCAACAAACTACGGAAAAGCACCAGTTTCCCCATGCCAAGCCATGCACCAGGCACATGGTATGAAACTGGAAGGCTTTGGATAAGGAAAACCTGAGAAATACACCAGGAGAAACTGGCGGTTGAACTAGCTGATCATTGTAGGACCCTTCTAACTGAATCCAATCAATTCCCAATTCCCTTGATATACATAATTTTTAATTGCAAGATGCTCTAATGAAATCCCACTAAGGACAGGTACTAGTAATAAGACTCCAAATACTGTTCCATTACATAAAATGTCATGTGCTAGTCTCAATTTCTGGTATATTCTATAACCTGCATTCTTCTCAGAAGTGTGAAAAATAAAGTCAAGAGAAGTGTTTCATCAGTGCACTATATAATTCTCTGAGTGTAAGTACTACAAAATCTCTTCATATGGTTCACATTTAATTGGAAAGAAATTTGTGGCGCTTTTCTAGCCTTAGGGTTCAGTTATATTAAAAAAACAAAACAAAACAAACCAACTCAAAGAACAACAAGAGAAGAGATAATAAAGTTTTTGCTTCTATACCTCAAAGAAGAAATCACTAACAAAACCCATATTAGGTGAAAAGTAATCTCAGCACAATATTCAAGGAGACAGAATGCCAACACTCTACAGCAGGAGACAACAAAGTTGAAAATTCTAGACCTGATGAAGCTGTGGGGAGAAAAGAAATCCTGAGTGGAGAGTTACAAATTTCATCTGTCTTTGGAATGCTTACAAAATAGCTCTAAAACAATTCACAACTAAATTGACAAAAGACTGCCACATAGCAGAACTTATTCAAAATAGATGATTAAAATTCATTTTGATGATGTCCCTTAAATCAAAAGGAACTACTTTAGAAAGTTACAGGGTTATATATACCTCACTGCTTGTTGAAAAAGAGTAAAGTCAGAACAGAACAGAACAGAACTGTGACCTGAAGGACAATGTGAATACGATCACAGTTGATAACTTGAATTCTCATCATGATCCACTAAAACCTAATCAAATGCATCTTTCGATCATTATGCAGGCATAATAGAAATTCAAAGATAAGGTACTTACTTCACAGTGGCACTCAGAAGGAAATTCAGCTGGGCCATTAATAGACTATCTGGAGCCGACAGATAGCGATCAAACTGAGCCTAGGGGTTGGGGGTAAAAAATAGAGTATGAGATCAACATACTAAAAACTTGCTGTTAAATGAAGATAGGTAAAAACACAGATCTCTGGAAAGTGATTAAATTAAAATGGCACCATTTTATTTGATAAAAATTTCTCTTTTTATATACTTAAGACAGAGTCTAACATACTGTTAAAGGTAGAATTTAATAGCCCAAACCAAATGTTCAGCACCTCTGCCACCAGAATTTTAAGTTCCTGACTCTGAGTGTGGGTAGAGGGGCAAATAACAGAACCCAGCTGACATGATTGTCCATCTAAGTTTTCTATGCAGGTGGTGCACGTATGCATGCACCTCTGAAGATCAGATCCAGTCTATTCAGTGCAGAGGGAATACAACAGCCTCCAGAGAGAAATCTAATCTGTCCAAGTTAGACCTGTTTCTTTTTTACATGTTCCTTTTTACTTTTTGACTGCTTAATAATCTAATGAGCACTTACGCTGGGAAAAACAAGAGCAAGGGATCTAGTTCAGGCTCCAGGCTTACTTGTCCTCCCCCAGAGAATACAGTGAAAAAAAAACCTGTGGTGCTTAGATTCCAGTAGTTTGGAGAGGAAAACATTAAGAAAGAACATTACTGTTGTCTTCAACTACCAATGAGAGAAGTCGAGGATGCCCCCTCCTTGGAAGTGTCAAGGCCGGGCTGGATGGGGCTTTGAGCAACCTGATCTAGTGGAAGATGTCCCTGCCCATGACAGGGGTGTTGGACTAGCTGATGTTTAAAGTTTCCTTCCAACCCAAATGTTTCTATAACACGTATTACACTAAGACAACATGAAATGGGAGAATCACAGAATCACAGAAGAGTAGGGGTTGGAAAGCACCTCTGGAGGTCATCTAGTTCAATCCCCCTGCCAGAGCAGGTTCACCTAGAGCAGGTTGCACAGGATCACACCTGAGCATCTCCAGAGAAGGAAACTCCACAAACTCTCTGGGCAGCTTGTTCAAGTGCTCTGTCACCCCCAAAATAAAGAAGTTTTTCCGTATGAAAAGGAAAATTCTGATTAAATAGTAAAAGAAAAATCATCACCATGAGTGTCATCAAACATTGAACAGGTTACCCAAAAAAATGTATAATCTGCATCCTTTAAATTACTCAGGCAAGGCCCTAGGCAACTTTATGTGATGATTGCAACCTTCCCAAACACTGGATGCATCTTCTCAAGATGGCAAACCCTAAAATCTACATCTATCCATCATTTAAATGTGCAAAGACTGGGCACGAATGACTAACAAAATCACTCACAGCACTCACGAATTAACTTTTGGGGGCTATCTGCCCTCATCAGGAAACCAAGGGAGCTTTAGCTGGGAGACGTACGGACTTTACTAGAACAGCATTTGTAAGCACATATGAAAAAGTTAAAAGGCTGAGACCTAGAAAACTTCCAGGTTAAGTTGGGAGACAGTGAATCTGCCTGCAAGTACTGCCTCCACCTGTTTAAATTCTGGGAAGACAACAGATTAGGCTGATTGATAGATGGGGTTTATATGGGTTTGATTTCAGCATACTACATTTCATTCTGTGGGTTCACACAAGACATGAAACAAAGCAATGAAGAAAATAAAAGTTTGATTCTTCTCTAACTATTCATATGAAATTACTATATACTGCTACAGATAACAAAGCTACATATATATATTTTAGAGATGGTCTTCAAGCTGCAGTCTTTAAATTCCTCATTAGTCTACAAGATCATGAGAAATAGAAAGTATTTTAAATGCAAAATTTATAAATATTGGTAAGAATGCATGCTGATCTGAGTAAACCACTGAATAGTTCAGTGGACGAGAGGAAATGGCTTCAAGTTGCACCAGGGGAGATTTAGGTTGGATATTAGGAAAAATTTCTTTACAGGAAGGGTTGTGGAGCACTGGAACAGGCTGCCCAGGGAGGTGGTGGAGTCCCCATCCCTGGCAGTGTTTAAAAGCTGTGTAGATGCAGTGCTGAGGGACATGGTTTAGGGACCCCGGCAGTGCTGGGTGAATAGCTGGACTTGATCTTAAAGGTTTCTTCCAACCAAAATGATTCTGTGGTCTGTGCCAGAGCTCCATCTGTCCAACAAGCCTGGGATTCAGGCTACACCAACACAATTAGGGGTGATTCAATACACAATTCTATAAAAGACTTTTTTCTTTTTTTTTTTTTTAAATCTTTTAAAAAGACCTTTTTTTCATGGGGATATACATGCACTGCTGGATGAGTGGGCCTTATCTACAGTTAAAGTTCCAGAATAAAGCTGAACTTAGCTAAGCAAGAAGAGTGACGGATCATATATTATTGCCTCGTGAATTGTGATATTACTATCTCTATGCAAAGTAGCCTTCCAACACTCTAAGAAAAAATATCAGCTGATAATTTGTTTTAAAATATATTGTAGCTTTCAACTTACAAAATATAACTGTGACATATGCCCAGCACCTAACTTGTGAATTAGCTGAGCTATTTGCATAAAATCAAAGCCTTAGAACTAAAATTACAAATGATAGCAGAACCTATATTTCAAAGCATACAGGCAAAAAAACCCCAACCAAAACACTTGGTGATTAAAACTAATTAGAGCTAAGTATGTGCTTTTAGCAATTTAAGATGACTCATGGGATAGCAATCTTGTAAGTAAAGTTCTGTTTGTTAAGGATTCATAACTAATGTTCTATTACTATCTGCTCATAAATAATTCACGTATTTATTACTTCAAGTGGTCAAATTACTAGAAATGAAGAAAGCATTCCCAGACATGCAATTTAGCTATTCTTAAAGAGGGTGATTGGTTAAATGAATATCTACTACATCACATAATTAACAGTATTCTTTCCCATGTGACAGCATCACCACCATAATACGAAATTGTAAACTTCTTACCATTGCAACCTTCAGGGACACGTAATCCATATTTGGCAATTTTGAAAGAGGACCCTAAGAATCAGTAGTCAAAAAAGGAGGGGGAAAAAAGGTCATACTAGCATACGGAAAAAGGTAAGAAATAAATTCTGCGATGAGTTCAGTACTAAATTGTTATTTGGTCCCACTACAACATCTTGAAATGTTTAGATACTGAATCACATTATCAATACTGAAATGCTGTAATAGTTCATCTGTATTTTACCAGTCTCTGAAATTAAAAACTCTGAATATCAAGTTCTTAGCATGTCCTTTGAAATAACTGTCTTCCATTTCACCATCAAATAATAAACCCCCCAAAATCCTTCCTTGAAATCCAGAATTACAGAGGACAACTTCCCCCTACTCATCTGTTCCAGGACCATGCAGAATTCAAGCCTGTTTCCCAGTAAACCTTCTGTGCTGGCATGACATTACAATGTACATATGCTGCCTAACCCTCCAGCAAATCCTGTGACAACATCACCTCTGCAGCCAGGCAGCTGGACAGATACAAATGAAAATTGCTACATTCCATTAACAATCTGCACTGGTGGATTTGAAGTTGGTTTTAGAACAGGAGATAGGTTCAGGAATAGAAAACCAAGCTGAATTATTAATCAGATTATTTATACATTTATTTATTCATCTATATACATAAAAATCTGTTGAGTTTGGGCACTTTATGTAAAATTATTGCCTGAAGAAACCACATGAAGCTCTCCAACACAGATGTGCTTTCTCTAGAAAACACTATTCTACACCTTCCAGAAGATCACAGGCACAGCTGAAGGGAAGAGGTCCTGCATCAACACCTATCATATAACAACCGTGGTTCACAAGAAGGGAAGAGTATTGAGCTCTGAATTTCAGTTTTCAGCTCACTCCAAGAAATCTGAAGTTTTCACTTTCAGAATCTCACTGTCTCAGAGCTTGAATAGCTAGAAAAATGAATGAGGACAAAAGAAGAAACGATTTCAAAATACTATTAAACTAATCTGCCAAGTTTTCAGAGAAGAAAAAAAGCAGTAACTGTCTAATGCACACAAGGTATCCACTCTGTGTATGGTGTGCAATGGAAGAAACCTGAACGCTGAATGCACTGTAGGTCCAGTATGTTCTAGCTGCCATGGAACTGGTACACATACTTCGTATTTGTGTTTTAGCGTCAGCTTGACTCTGACACTTTCTGAGGCATATTAAACTACCTATACAGCTATTCTGAGAACGTACAGGATGTCTGCGGTGTACGGAGCCTGTTGATGGTACAGAGATAAGCTACACAGAAGGATTGTTGCATACCAAACTTGCTAGAGTTGCTGAACACACAGTGTAGGTGATATCTCTACTTGCAAGGTGCCTTAGTCTAACAGTCCTGGTCCCGTGTGAAAAATCAGATATTACTGAAGTTTTGCTTTCAGAAGAAGCTAAAGTTGCAAAATCATTAGTGCGAAAATTCTTCTAATTGACAGGTATGCAGTACCTCTTCAACACGTACATTATATAAGCTTACCTGTTCCGGTTTGTGTTGCTGCACCGAGTTATATATGTAACTCAGACCAGCTTTTGTCAACACGTAGGAAGCTTGTTCATTTATGAGCGTATCTAAATGGGCTTCAATCTGAAAAGGATAAGGTATTTCTAAAATATGCATGAGAATAATAAATAAAACAAACTGTGGTTAAAAGGTCTAGAACACATAAAATTAAAAAACAAGTAAGAAGAAAAGGCAAATGATCAACAAACAAGGACAAACAGCAAATACATACAGCATAATTATTTTATCCAATTATGCCCTCCATATTATAAAGAGCCAATAATACAAACATTGATAAATATTTCATGTCTAACAGAAGAAACTACTTTTTATTTGTAAATTCAGCAGCACCAAAAATTAAGAATATCGAAGCTCTAATCTTAAGAATTGCTATATCATTTTATTTTGCTATAGTTCTTTGAAAATACATGATAAAAATCACCCAGCTCTTACTGAAAATATTGACATTAGCACAGCAGTTTTAAAACAACGAGAAAGAGTATTTTGCAAGGAAAGCTAAACTGAAACTAAATCATAATCATTAATGGTTTTAAATTCAATACTGATAAATGTGTATTTGAAAAAAAATAACTGAAAGAACAGTAGACAATTAAATTACAGCTATCAATTTTGCTTTAATTATCTTTCTACGAAAAAAGTCATAAATGTATTTTAGATTCTTAGCATAATCTTCACTTTGCAGGGAAACCTGATCAATAAATCCAGTCACAGCAGTAGCAATCATTTTTTAGTTTTGAGTAGTCTTGGAAAGATATTTGGGTATACATACATTATTACTTCATTTTTACAGATGACTACCCCAAATTTCATTTATTTTTCTTCCAGTCTTAAAGAAAAGTAGTGATTTATAAAATATCAAACTCTAGTAAAATGGAAGACTTCCACATTGATAGCTTAAGAGTTCACCTTTTTCCTGCCTAGAATTGTTTAGAAAAATGCAGTTTTCTTTTTAAATCAGGAGGGAAACGTTAATATTTCAATTTGGAGATCTTAACTGATTTAGAGAGTTCTTTCTTCCTATGAAAAATATTTCTCTTACTAAAGAAGCTATTCTAACTCTGCTTTAATAACCTACTTATGTATAATCTTAAAGATATTTTTTCAGCCTGTTCCTGTATTTATAAAATGTCTGAAGAAAGCAAATGGTTATTAAATACATAACCTTCAGTTCTACTGCTTATTTGAAGAATAAATCAGTTGCAACATTTACTGAAATGTAAATGTGAAAAAGAAACTGATAACAGAAATTAGAAATGCCCCAGACAGTTTGGTAGGGTTGTCTGTTTGTTTGTTTCAGAGCTATAAGGTGCTAGAAATTCTAATTAGGAGTAGAAAGCGAGAAACGGCTCACAGCAAATCTTTACTGACACCTTCACATAAGAAGTTGTGAGTTTCTTCCAAGCCCCCCAGCAACAAAAGCTCGCCTGAGATATACTACAGAGATATTCATGTAGCAAAACTATCAATGGGCAGTGCCTAAGTTTTCCCAAGTCAATGGTTTATAAACTACATTTCCATTTCAAAATGGTCTCACATATGAACTACTACCCTGGCATTTTAGGTGAAACCAAAGAAAATGAGAAAAGTATAAAGAAGGGCTGAAATAGTGACTTCAGCTATACTACACTGTAGTATAAACCAGATGATGATCTAGTACTAACTACATGATCGAATATAGTCAGTCATTTGACTGAGCTTTCAACTTCCATTTGCTGCTTCTCACATAGTTTGCAGATAAGTATTAGAATGATTAGGATAACAAAAATGTTCACTAATATGGCTTTATCTGCATCTAAACCAAACCAAATCTTCTAATAACTTTTTTGTCTGTTAAAAGACTCTGTGTACTCTAAGCTCTGATATCTGCTATTTGCTTATGATGTCTGATAAGAACCTCTCTTATCACATTTACTGGATTCAGAATTGATCCAAAGCCAACATTATCAAAGATAAATGCATTTGCATCACAAGTTATAGTCTGCAAAAAATCAGTAATAAGTTCATTTTCTTTTGGAGCTGTTAAAGCTTACCTGAAACTGTAACATTTCTAGACGTTTGTCAGTGAATTCAAAGAGAGCCAAAGTAGTCTTCATCATATAAAGCGAATTTACCATGAAAGTTGCCATATCAGCTGTGCCCAAATTACTAGCAGACATAGTACACATCTGTAACAATGGATCTAGCACGCAAGACAAAACCTAAAATAGAAAACACACAGAAAAGAGGGAGGGAAGGGAGGAAATCATGTCACACGAGGCTTCTAAGCTCATTCTGTCTCTATCATCTATTTATTCTCCAAAGCAGAATAAAGAGAGCATTTCCAACTGTGAAAGTAGTTTTCTACTAGATTTGTCAGCAGGTGATCAGCTACCATAGTGATGGGAAAAGTATAAAAACCAAGGAGGAACAGATTCTAACCTAGCAGGAGGAAGATTAACCCAGATTAGATAATTGGTAATTGTGCAATCTTGAGGGTGTATTTACTTAATGGAGTAGTAATTGGGTAACATAATTTAGATACTGTGTTAAGAGTAGCACTCCATACTGTACTGTAATTATCCACTTTGTTAGTCACCATCTTACTCACATGACAAACTTGGGTGGTAGGAAGTTCCAAAATGGGACAAGACAAAAAAAGATTGATGTTTCACCCACCTTCTGTATACTAACTTACACATACTTTTTAAGCCCTCCTCTTCAGAGCAGTCAAACATACTTATACCTGCACAAAGTCAGCTTGACGAGCATCCAGTGGAACAACAGATGAGTCGTGAGATGCCAGAACCTCCCGTAGCAAGTTAAGTGTCTGATTTAGTGCAGAGCTTGGGCCAAGATCAGGAGGTGGGAGTTCAACCTGAACAACAAGATTATCTGTTGGTGGGTTGCTTTTTTTTTAATTTCATTTACAGCAAATACCATCTAATCTGTAAGCACAGATGCAACCAAATAATAAAATTACATTTGGCCATGCAGAGAACTCAAATTTCACATGGAACAAATTTAGCATGTTTCAGTTAACAATTGCCTGCAACTTTCAACATCACCATCCCATTCAGTGACAAACAAGCAAAACTGAATTTGTCCTTTCATTCAGACTATGTCTTGTAATCTAGAGATCTAGAGAAATGCCCAGGCTACTGGTTTTAGTATTAAAAAAAAATATTTATGCTAGATTAGGTGATAAAGAATAGCCACGTTATTGGCACTACTGAGGGAGCTTTGAGCTGAATCTTCCGTAAACACTCGGGAATCCAGTGCAGGCAGAGCCCTGGAATATTAGGGCCATACTGCAACAGCTGAAGGAAGTCATTATCTTGACAAGGCCGCACAGCCCCTATTATGCCAAGTATGAGAGCTGCAGTCACAGGGGCAACAGTCTTAATCCCCAGCAAGTTTAAACCTTAAATTACCAGTATACAAATGAACTGTGTACAAGCTAACTCAAGTATATCAACACAACCAGAAACAATACTGCCAGAACAGGAATGCACGCCTACCTCAAAAACAAGAAATAGGAATTGCATTTGGTTTAAAACCATGAAGAATAAGTTTTTAAATCTTGCAGAAAAAAGCAGACTTTCAGAGTCAAATTATGAAAAGATGGAGCACCTACGTGATTTTTGTGATTCTATTTTTTGATTCTATATGATTTTTAACACAAGCTCTCATACTTCAGCCCTTCTTTCTAACAGGCAAACATTCATTAAACACTCTGTAAAATGTTTATATAACACAACACAGTACATCTCTTTTTCCCAACCCGCACTTCTTAGGCTCCACTCCAAACATATTTGCATTTTCTTGTCTTTATGCTGCCTCAAACTGGCTTCCTGCTGCCTCCAGACCCTTACTACAACCCAGGCTACTGGACTCATTTCCTTATGCCAACAACCCTCTTCCCACCCTCCTGTCTCCTGCCTACCCAAGGGCAAACACAGATCTGTTTGACTCACGCAGGAAGACCCCCAGCAATATGGAAAAAGTGAATGTTTCAAGGCATAATCTCTTTACAGAAGGATGTAGGAAGAACTAAATTTGGCCTAACCTGGAACTGGCCTACGCATCTCACTCAAGGAAAGGCAGCGTGCACTTCTGCAACAGTTTTACTCCAGCTCAACAAGAGAAGGGGGCCTCTTTGGATGGACCCCCAAGCCGCAGGCAACATGTTCCATGCCTTCCCAAGTGGGAACTACTAATTAATAGCACAGTAACATACAAATCTGAGTCACCAAGGAAGAAAAAAAATAATTAAAAAAAAAAATAAATCAAAGGGGCAGAGGCTGATGGCTAAAGAAACCAAGGAGAGCCTAAGAGTGGAGCACTTCAGAGCCTTCTGGAAATTGATGAACATACAGCTGGAGAAAGAAGAAACAATTCTCTCTTTCTGGAGCCAGGCCCATCTTTCACAGTGTGTGTTTCGAAACGTTTTAAGACACCATACCTGTCCCCACGCTGTTACCAGGACAGATCAAACAAAAACTTTCTGCATCCTTCTGAATACAAAGTGTTTCTCTGTTTTCACCTCCAAGAGGTAGTAGTATAGTGGATTTGAGGAACTAATGGAAAACTACATCTAATAGGTTCAGAGAACAGTTGTCCTTCAGCCTAATCAGTCTTTAAAGCATAAAAAAAAAAAATTCTAGCAATGAAGTAACAGTAATTCAGAAAGATGCACTTACTGAGTGTTGATTAGTAGTAAAGTTTACTGAAATTTACAGCACCAAGTGACTTTCTTCTTGTTTATTCTTGTTATTATTAGGGCTATTGATTGAGCTCTGAACACACTGTTCTCAAACCTGAACTGGACCGTGTTCAGGGATATTTTGGCATTAATTTGAAACTAGAGTTTGATGGGGTTTTACTTCCAACCCACACATAGATCATGGCAATGATAACTTCAGGCTTCTTTGCCCAGAATTTTTGTCTCCTCAAGCAGCTGATGGTCAGAAGCTTCTCAATTAGCTTCACCTTTCTTTTAATCTGTTCTTTTCAAGTGCACTGTCGTCCAGATGGGAGCAAGGAACAACATTATGGAAGAAGAGAACACGGCAAGGAAAAAAGGTTTAGATGATTAAGATTCTATTGGGGTTAGCTTGAAATTCCTGACTACTCGAATAGAGGTAGAATTATCAGTAAGAGGAGGGAAAATTAAAGCAGCGCTATATTCACCTTGAAAATTCTATCTTTTGCACGTGAGTGTAGATAAGGATTTTTTTTCAGATTTAAAAAGGAAAATTTTAAAACAGACATATCTAATTTATAGAGGAACCTACCAACTTCTATTTGCAAGAGCTAAATTGCTAGTCTAATAAAAAGAAAGATGCTTGAATGTTTTATCTACACGAGAAGATTATTATAATGAATCCTGCTTCCGGAAAAATGATTTGAAATGCATGCTGAATTCTACTTTTGAAGTACCTGCCTCAGATGCAAGTCAGACAGGAGCTAACTAAAAAATTATCAGAGAACTTATGTAGCAGCTAGTACAACAGCAATAAAACATCTAACACAGTATTAAGTGTCTAATCATTTATAACCAGCAGTTCAGTCATGCAGAAACGAGGCCAACCAGGTGTTCAGCCTTTCAAAGATAAAAAAAAAAAGAAAACAATATATTCCCAAATTTTAACATGCAATATACAAAACTGAAACGACTTCTCCTAAAATTACAATGGATACTGAAAGTTGTATGTAAGGTTTAGTACAAAAAGCTGGATCTTCATTTGAAGTTCTGCATATCAATCAGTGGGGAGCCAGTAGTCTTCCTCCAAATATACAACCAAGAGCACGTTTCTCTGTCTATGAGAGCAAGGAGCTCAAATGATGTCTTGAAGGATTTAACAAACAGCAAGGGAAAATACAGGAAAAAATAAAGGCAATATCAAGAACAGAGTGCATGTATATTAATTGTTTCCCTTTCTTATTTACGAAGAAGTTTAAATAGGAAAAAATATATGCAATTTTTGTTCCTATTAAATACAGTTAATTCTATTAAGGATGGGAGCTGACATTAAGCAGAGCGTCTTTGTTAGAAGCTCGTATGTGCACCTGCAAATACTGAAATAGAAGCAATCAAAACTATTTATGTGCTATCCCATTTGAACATTAGGAAGTTAAGAGTACAGAAAGACATCGACAAACTGGAGCAAGTTGAGCAAAGGGTCACAAAGTTTGTGAAGGGACTGGAGTATCTCTGACACAAGGAGAGGCTGTGTTCAGCCTGGAGAAGAGAAAGCTCGGGGAGCAGGGGGATGTTAGCAATGTGTGTAAATACCTTATGGAACGGATAAATAAGAGGAAGACAGACTCCTCTCAATGGTGTCCAGTGACAGGTCAAGAGGCAATGGGCAGAGATTGAAACATAGGACAACAATTTTTTCTGTGAAGTGGTCAAACACTGGAGACAGTTCCACAGTGAGGTTGTGGAGTCTCCATCCTTGGAGACATTAAAGACTCAACCAGTCCTGGGCAACCTGCTCTAGCTGACACTCTTTGCGCAAGATGGTTGAACTAGATGATCTCCAAAGGTTCCT
>NW_010408802.1:37056-38006 GCF_000710305.1 Buceros rhinoceros silvestris | reverse complement strand
TGCTGAACTCATCCATTCTGCAATATTATGATACTAGTATTAATTAAAACAAGAAGGTAATTTTAAACACAGAAGTCCTCAAAGAAAGCACTGCTTACACTGACAAACTGAAGGCTGGTTTTTTTTTTTTAATGGCCTAATCATCCTTTAACAGTCTTTTAAACTTACTGGGAGAGGGCAGAGACAAAGCACTACAAACCTGGAAACTTGTAAAAATGTATCTGCACGTTTCATCCCGTGAGTTACAACTGATCAGCATCAACTACAGAATTTCATTCTACAAATTGTGACAATATTCACCATAGTTAAACAGTAGCAGTCTAAGAAACTTGAGGGCGCATCTACCAGCAAAGTTTTAAGAGCAGCTGTCCTAAGCTCTTTTGAGCCCTACTAGGATCCTACAGAGATGACCTAAGTAGAATGCCTAATGGCATTCATCAGTGACACAGGAAAAGGGCGGTGATGCACAGCTTCTGTGTGTTGTCAGCACTGAGCTCTACCACAACCTGAAAGACTCAAAGCTGTGAATGGCATTTTAAAGCCTGCAAACAAAGTGGCTTTGCAATGACTGTATCAGCAAGCTGACAACAGGTTTCAGGGAGTATCGGAGCCAAAGAGACTTCCCTTATGTACTGTCTTTCTTCGGTAACAATGGACCTACTTTCAGGCAGTATGCTGAATATTTCTGCTACATAGATTTCAGATATTAAAGAGCTATCTGAGAAGTCTGAATGAGAACACCATAAAAACATTTCTCAGGCTGAAGAGTCTGAAGCTGTGAGATCTGTTGACTACCTTATTTTCAGATTACAACCAGGATGCTTGAGATTTTCCAATGTAATGAAAAAAGCTGTTCACAGGAAAGTGCTTCTGAGCGAGCCAGTAAGTACTCTGAACTAAACAGGGATTTCCCTGCACCATTTATGCTGATGGCTTGACAACAAGAGGAA
>NW_010408802.1:0-36869 GCF_000710305.1 Buceros rhinoceros silvestris | reverse complement strand
ACAGCTCCATGCTTGTGACACTCCTTACGTAGAATGGGACTCTATTCAAAAACAGATATGAAGAGGAAGCTATTTTCTTGTCTTAGAAAGAACAGCCTGAAGTCTTAGTTTCTCATTGCACTTCAGAAATTAAAAAAAGCATAGCACAGCAAGACACAGCAACACACCAGTGTTTCTAGAGAGTCCTCCCCACATGGCAACACAAGAGAATTTGCACAGAACTAAAGAGACTCCTGTTAAGTTACAAATTTACTGGTAATTGTGACTAAGTCTTCTGGAATTTTGTAGCTACAAACATCAATTAACTTGAATTCTTTTAAATTAAATAAAAACTGTAGAACTGATTTCCATTTAGAATTTCTTGCTTATGATTTTCAGATTATCAGCAACAACTGATGATACTGAGGGAATACTATCATTAAAACGGTGTAACTCACATAGGCTGTATTCACCACTTTCCAATGTTCTAAACAAAGGATGCACTTAAGTTTATAGAAATAAGAAAAATTTTATTTATGAACACCCTATTTGTATTTTACTCTATTTCCAAAGTTATTTAAATTGCCCTAAGAGTCATATTTCAATATTAAAGTAATGGACAGTTGATATTCTTTAGAGAGGCTTATCAATGCCTTAACATACAAAACGTAAGCGGAAATAAGGAACCATGACTTCCAGACCATCCAAGTGTAAAATTAGGAAATTACTTTTCAAGTGAGTAGTCTTTTTGTGCATAACAGGAGCAGCAATGAAGCCTTTGCAATCACATATGTAAGCACAACGGGTCTGTTTTGCAGTGCTTTCCTCTTCTCCAAAAATAAAAAAAATTTCTGGAAGTAGTTGGAGCACATACATATTTAGAAAAAAAGCTGGTAAAAAGGTTGGGATGTGAAGAGAATCTATTAATACATATACACACAATTTTAGATTGATCACACGTTAATAAAAACATGGTAAAAAGCAACCCTGAAATTCCTCAAAAATGTAGAAGCATTGTGACATTCACTACAAAATTAACAAAGACATATGAAAAAGCATAAAAGCTGGTTACCTGTATATTAACACACAGTAAACTAAGTAACAGGATAATTAAATTTATGATAAAATAGGGTCTTTATCTCATGGAAACTAATGCTTCTCTGAGTGTAATACAGCCTATTAATTTTTGTATTTTTTGTGAAGTAAAACTAATTTCAGTCATGAGGAGATAAGACATCATTCTATCAATTCAGTAGTCCACTCAAAAAGCGTAGTAATATAAGGTGCTTCAAAGCTCTAAAGCTCTCGGTGACAAGAACTACACACTGGTATGGCAAGATTTTGTCTCAGCCATAGAGTTACCTCGTCAACTCCTGAAATACAGAGATTAGTAAAAAAATGTAGATGCATTCATTACTCATATATCTAAACGTCTTCTGAGTCTCTTTAAGCTTTTGACCTCAATTACATGCTGAGAGAAGATCTTCACAGGGCACATATATACAATGTAAAACTGTCAGTGTTTCAGATTTAATTTATAAAATGAGTTAATGGGAAAGAGCAATACTATGATCTTTTTACCTTACATGGTAGGCTGAGTATGTCATTCATCGTTTGTAATAAAACACCACTGAAGGTAGCAGTGCAATCACTGCCTTCAATGAATGTTGATAAAACCAAATTCAACTCCTTTACAAAACAATGGCAGCACCAAGAGACAGTTACAACCAGGCTGAGAGCTGAAGGAAGGGGAACTAGGAGGGCAAAGAAGATTACACAACTTCCCCACAATACAAAGAACACACACTGTGAATTGGGGGATCACATTTCCTTTATTGCTCCTCCTTCTCCTTCTGAATTCTACTCATCTCCAAAGCAAAAACAGCATATCACCCAAAACAAAAGTACAAAGAGTGTGAGTTACGTGAGTAGAAAAGTTATGCTGGATCCTGTTTGAGTACAGATGTAAGACCCAGCAGGACAAAGACAACAGAGCTAAATAAAAACAAAATGAATACAGAGCTGTCTTATAGTTTCAAGCTAAGAGAAAATGTCTTTCCTTAGCACTGCTTTGTTTGCACATTCTTAGCAAGTAAAAAGCAGCCATGTATTTTTGCTAAGGTCCATCACTGACTTCTCATGAAAGGTACAAGTATACATATTTTAATTTAGCTTACATGCTAGGAAGTAAAATGTTTTGAGGAATGCGTATACAACTAGTGTATGCTCATAGCAAGCTGTAAGCTTTATTTCGCTTTTTGTTGTAAATTCATATTGTCTCTGTCTGTTGTAGGTTTTACATACTCAAGCTTTAACTGACCCTTGAAGAAGCATTAGTAGCACAGGAAGTACTATTCCAATGACACTGCATTCAAATGGAAATACTCCATGACAACAATCAATGTACAGAGTGGATTTTAGTAGTATGGACTGTGGGTAGTATCAAATAAGGAGTAACCTGATGAACAAATAAAACCACTGAAAGGTGATACTGACATATACAGAAAGGAAGAAGAGGAGGAACAACTGTTCCTTCGAGAAACTCATTCCTCAGTCCTTGCAAAAAGACAGGAAATTGGGACTAGATGCAAGCTGCGTAGAATAACAAAACTACTTTGAGACCACAGAACACCTCTGAAACTTAGAAAATCCCACTAAATATTTGGTGAACTACAAGGATTTGCACAAAGAATAGCTTCTGTAAATCTATGTTAAGTACAAATAATTTAGAAATACACTTACAAAACTCAGTTGTTTATCTTCCACTTTCAAACTTTTTTTTTTTAAAAACTGGAAAAAACAGTAAAGTGAGGGCTGAGAGTGATGTGAACTCTGGGGCTGTGCAGTAACTAGGAATCAGGAAAGGCATTTCTTGATTTGAGGGCCTAGTCAACTCATCACGTCTCAGACAGGGATGCTGGATGAAGATCTGATCCCTAGGAAATGGGAAGGGTCACAATTTTCTTTGACTTTCCTTAGATTTTTAGAAAGGTGGGATTTAACAGGTGGATCCTCCAACAGCAACATGATATTAATACACCAGGGAGAAATTGAAAAAAAAAAAAACCAAAACCAACCAAACCTTAGTTGTTGAACAATGGGAAGTTCACTGAATCACAATTTAAAGCAATCAATAGGAGACGAAAAGATACCAGGGAAGTGATGCTGGCTTAGGTGTTTGGTGTAACAAATATATATTCTGCTTTTAATGGCAGCAGTGTTCATGTGGTATAATTACTTCTATAGAAGACAGAAAAGCCCAAGTTTTGTTTTTACTTAGCTTACCATCTTGGGATATATTTAACTTCAAGAAAGGAATTGTGCACATGAGCAATTAACTATTGATCTGATGATGAGTTAATACAAATTATCTCTCTCAATCAGCTGACTTTGCTATATTGCACTTCGGGAAATTTCCTAATTTTTTTGCTTCTCATAGATTTTAAAAATACGTAAACTGCTCTATAAATACTGCTAATAACAGTATTTTAGCCATATTTTCACAAAAATAAAACTATTAAGAGAATTAAAAGATAAACAGCAAGTTTTTAACGTACTTCCATAGCTAAAATATAGAAAATACAAAACTTTAGTTTCAGGAAAAGTTGAGATATAAAACAACTATTAATCTAATAATCTTACTAGACAGAAGGGAAGTTAAAGAGTGTTTTGAAACATGAAAGCTGTATGATTTTGAAACAAACCTTATCCATCAGTTTACTTGCATGAAGACTCAGGCTATTAAAGAATATCTTTTTGCTTAACAAATGCATTTCTTCAATCGTTGTCAACAGCGTGGCTGCACTGTTTCCTACAATACCACTGAAAACAAAATTAAGATGAATTGAATAACCCGAAGGCGGGGAAGAACATGACAGGGTCAGATACATTAGACAGCATTTCAAATACTTTTTTTTCCAAAGTTGAAAATTTACAACAAATAATTGCAGGGAACAGTTCTCTGTATTAGCTGAGAGATTCAATCATGACTGTGAGAACAAGCATTGTCAACTGTCATTAAGCAGATATTATGCACAGGACAAATTTTTTAGTAGAATTCTAAAATTTACTGGATTCTTGTTTTGTTATAGAAAACAGATTGCATAAACAGTTGATAACCTTCCCATCATACTGTCCTTTATGGTATATGGATATACCATAAAGTATATTCATATACTTTATGGATAGTATCACCTCTCTTCTTTCTTCACTGCGATGTTAGGCACCTCCAAAACTACAAGAATTCACGTCTTGATGTTCCAGGTGTCAAGCTATAATACTTAGCATGAACACCGCATAAACCTTAAGTGGCACTACATGATTACACTTCTTTCACTGATACACCTCCTGTCTAAAGTAAAAGAGCATTTACGCCACAAAAATGGCAGAAAAAATTAACTGCATCATGATAGGACTGATTTAAACCTGCAGCTTGATTTTCAGATCATATTCTTGTCGCATTTAATAGATCATTTCTCAAGTCACCTCTTCCCTCCAATAGTCAGATGCACCTCGTCTATACGGAGGGAATTATTCAGCTGAACAGAGGTATTTCAACAGTTTTTCAACACTGTATCTTTAGCAAGACAGAAAGCAACGGATAAGACTGCCTAAGACCTTCCATTGTAACATCACAATTTCAACTGCACTAAGCTTTATAACTACAAGGAAAAACAAACTTTGGAGACAGAAAAACAACAATAGAAAATTAGGAATAGGTCTTATATGTGTCCTACCACAGACACGTAGTGCCATCAGAATTGAGGATTTTGAACACAGTGGGATGTGCCTGAGAACCACTTATCCCATTCTGCCCAACATCTAAATATCTTTTTGTACAGAAAAGGTCAAGTAGTAGTATTAGTGATTCAAACTCTTAGCAGTTCAGTCCAGAGCTGTGGAGGAAGATTTTTCTGCTATTGCTGTTTCTAACCAATATGAACCACTGCAAATGGCATAATGTATAAAACAAGCAGTTCTGGGTTTTCTCCAGTTTCTGTGTTCCTGGTGGGATCTGGAAGGCTGAAAGAAATAGGCCCAACAGAAAAGTGCAAGAACATAATTAGAAAAAATGGTATAGTTATTTCAGAAAGAAAAGGAAAACTGAATTTCTAGAGATCATTTAATTCTAGTGTTTTCTCAAAGGGGACTTGACTTTGTCATCTTAAATGTTTCGTGTAGGTTTTCTGTATATTATTTGCATCTATACAGAACAATAAACAGTTTCTGTTGCAAATTGATACTATATTCCAAAGCAGATTCAATCTGAATTGAGGAATGACAACAGATAAATGGTATCTGCTTGGTATCATGCACATTTCTCCTTGCTTACACAGAATAGAGTAAAAACTAAGCCACAAAAATACTCTTTTTTACTGTATTGATCTATCTATACACATACAATTGAAGAAAAGACATCTTTAATATACTTTGCAATTTGGCATACCTGATTGTATGGTGGTAGAACTTGAGAAGGTTAGAAATTTTGTACAGTAAAACTGCTCCTGGCTCGGCAACAATCACCTGCTCAATTCTAACCTGAAGAATAAAGAAAACCAAGCGTCCTTCAGGTCATACACTTCAAAAGCCAACCTCTATGATCTTAAATGCAATGTATGTCTGATTTTTTAAAAATAAATTTAACCAGAAATAAATTTAGGAAGCGAACATCCAGATAACTGTAACATTCTGATTGAACCAAGGTGCTTCTTGATTGCCAAACCTCTGGGTAGAAAACACGGAGGTGTATATATTCTTTTAAAAATAAATCTGTTTCCCTATAGTTGTATAGTTTGTTGTAACTTGCTATTGAACACTGCAAAATAATGAAGTCATTAATGGATACTAGCACATACTGGAATTCTCCCCAGCACTGAATAGCAAGAACAGCTGCAAACAACGACAACAGTTAATCATCAGCATCGTGCAGCAATTCAGAACATCTGAAGTATTGGTATTTTGCCCAAAAGACAGAATTTCACCTGCATTATACTATATATACTTCCTACTGCTATTTAATTATATATATTTATAACTAACAACCAGCTATGTTGATTGTTTATCTCAACCAGGAGATACTGGAAACACACACCAACAGTGCTGACTGTCTTTATAGCTGGACAGTTGATGCCTTGTCTCCATGGTACACACGGTCTCAATCCACTCATTAAAAGCTGCCCTAAGGGTCAATTTTTGGGTGCTCACAAAGCAGTGACAGACAGTGACTTATGACTGCACTGTTCTCCAACGTGCCTGTGTGTGAAAGGGCCTCACACAAATCACCAGCCACCACCCGCTCTCCCAAGTTATCTGTCTGCTGTTCAATGGAGCCCGATGAGCAGCACTGCCTTCTCCTCAGAGCCGGGTGCAGGGAGAATTAACTACGATTATGCTTCCTCAATCCTCCCTTTGCCTCTAAGTCAGAGATCAACAACAAAGAAATAATTTTTGCCTCTTATTTGCAAAGTTCAATGCACAAAGTTAATTTTGACTCTCAGGTGAACTTTTCTCTCCAATGCATATGTATATACAGATTATATATATCCAAATCATTATCTCCAATGTTGCATAAAAGGTCATTTGGGCAGGGGTAAGAAATACACTCCACATGTACAGCAACTGAAAGTAAGAAAGGTAGGGAAGAAGATGAAAAACAAAATATTGACCAAAAATATAGCAGTAACTGAAAATAAAGAAAAGAATTGAGAAATAGAAAAAGACAGAATAGGCAGAAGGAGAGGAGGAAAAAAGTATTTTAGGTTTAGGAAACAAAAATGAAAATCAAAAAAACCAAAGCAGGAAAAGAAGTATTGCTGCTTCCCATACATAAGTTTTCACCGCATAGCAGAACCAAAACTAGCAAACTGCTCAGGGCCATCTTGGACTTATAGCTCTTACTGTTTCCCAATCCTATGCATCCTGTAGTCAGTTGACCATAAAAGACCATCTGAGGTCTACATAAAGCATCCAAAACATCTTGTTAGTTTTGATCTCATCTAAGCACTATGGAAAAGATGAGGACCTTAACTGAAATGTTTTTAAGCTCCTCCTATTTCCATCTGAAACAAGAGGCCTGTGGTTAGATCTACCACTAGTGAGTACTCAAGATTTCCTTAGATGCCTAAAACTCAAACCAGCTATCAGTAAGCGTGAACAATTTATACTGCATGTAAGTATAACCCTTCTTCAGAAGTACGGAAATTGCATCATATTGTACATTCACGTGGAATTCTGTAAGTATTTAAAAGTGCTTGTGGAAATTCTATGACTAGGCTTTATCACGCTATTTTATACCTCAGCATCAACTCAAATCGAAGTGACAGGTTTGCAAACATCAGCAGAAATCCACTAGAAAAGTAGTACAGAAAAGCCACACAACTACAGCAAAGACTGTTTTCCCTGAAATTAACATGGTTATTTTTATTATTGTGGACAATCTTAAGAAAGAAAAATGTATTGTAGAAGAGACTCCTCCAAACTGAGTCTATTTTTGTGTTCCTCTCAACATGGCAATTACCTAACTGCATCATATGAAGACTTTTCTGCTTGATGTTCTTGGGGTTTTTTTTTCCTGAGTTTTTCTTTTGCTATGGAAGACTTCCCTAGGGGAAACAATAAGTACTGCATATTTTACATTGGGAAGTCTTTCACTGTTCTTTTAGTTTTTGGGTTTTTTTTTTAATTTTTATTAGCACAGGAACTAGCCACCAACAATATTTCAGGGAATATTTCTACAGGCAGCAGAAACATATGAGTGTAAAGAGTTTGGCAATCAAAATGGAAGGTATTCTATACGATTCTGGACAAATCACAAGTACTCAAATCAAGACCAAAACTCCCTCTGGTTTACAAAAAGGTTCGATTCTATCCTTAATTCCTTTGTTGGAATGCACAGAAATACTGAATTCAAACACCAGTATTCAGTATTAACTGAGCTAAAGCATGCAAAGAACACAGAAAGCTTGGAAAATATCCTCCAAAAAGAAAAAAAAAGCTGTGATAATTGTTGGTCTAGTATGAGAGGTGGCAATAGGCAGAACCTCCTGTGTTTCAGTTTGTATCTGAACATCAAGAAATACTGTTTTTATTGTGAGGTGACCAAACACTGGAGTAAGTTGCCCAGAGAGGTTGTGAAGTCTTCATCCTTGGAGATACTCAAAAGCCATCTGGACACAGTCCTGGGCACCCATCTCTAGGAGGCCTGGCTTGAGCAGAAAGTTTGGGAACAGATGATCTCCAGAGGACTCTGCCAACCTCAACTCTTCTGTGATTCTGTGTCATTCTAAATGGCACTTTCTTGATGCTTACCTCTCCTCAGACCTTACTTCTTTTCTTATAAGAAACTTACGTATAGTATTCAGAACCTACCTGTTAACATTTGAAACTAACTATCTGGCAATTGGACATAGTTGTTATAGCTAGAGTATTCTAAGATAAATTTATTATAATGGTATTTAGTACAGTAGATGCTACTTTAGAAACAGTTGGATGTATACGCTGCACCATCAGACAATTGTTTGGATTCAACACCTTGATTATTTTATTTTGTGCTTAAGTGGAGCACATCCAATAAATAAGACAGCCAATCATTTGATGGATCATTATTAATCATTTCTAATGGGCCCCCTTAACTGACTAAGGCTGTAGCTTGAAAAAAGCCCAGCTGTGGAGGGATGCGATAGAAATAAAGCAAATCAGGGTAACATAAAGATGGTAAGTAGGAAACAATTCTTCATGGTCTCTTTCAATACAAGAGCTGGAGTTATTAAACAAAAACAAAAGGAGCTGGCTTTTCACACAGCATACAGTTAGCTATGCACTTTTCTCCTGTAGGATATGTTGTGAATATCAGCATTTTATATCAACTGGACATATTCATGCAAGAAAATTCTATTGATGTCTATTAAATACAAAGACAGTAGTTATGGGTCAGTAAGTCTTTAATACCTCCAGAAACAGGTGAGAAAACTATTCTACAAAAGTCTTACTACACAACTGCATAACTTGTACATTCTTCTCTAAGTATAAGCTATGAAAAATGTGATAGTAAAGGAAATTGGTTTTTCATCTACCTACTACTGCCATTCCTATACACTAAAACCAAAGCTAATTTTTTTTATATAAAGCACTCCTGAAGTAAAACAAAATCAAGATACAGATTTAGCATCCTAGTATCTCTCACTATATAACTATTTAAACCAGGTATCTATGAACTATGGAATCTCTTAATTTTGAAGGATCTTATGATTCTCAAAGCTGCGAATCTAACTCTTAACTAAGGGTGATGAAAATACATTGTAGAGATGGGCACACGGGTTCTGGAAAAACATGACAGAAAAATTTTTGCATTTAGAATGCTAAGGAAAACAAAATACTTCACCTTCAGAGGCCTGCAGACACCTTCTGTGATGTGCCCAACTACTTCTTGAATATTTTCTTCCACACCTACAGTTAATGCAAACACATGCTATGATTATGCAAATAGAATTCTCTTTTCTTCAAGACTATAAAACAAATAAACAAATGCAGGCGCTACTCCTCTGTAAAAAGCCTTATGAACTGCATGTTCTTTTCTCCACAAGCTGAGTTTACACCTCCACTGAACTTCAAATCTAGCTATTAAGAAATAGCTGCATGACAAAACAAGAGTCCTGGAGAGTCATTACTTTATGCTATGCAATTGCCTCCTAGCACAACATAGTGCCTGGGGATTTGAGGGAGAAGGAGTGAGGGGAAAAATAAACAAGCTAGCAAGAAACTCTCACAGTAAGGCTCAATATTAGCACTTCATTAAATTAAAGAGGAAAAAAAAAAAAAAAAAAAAAGGCCAGTGAGATGCTCAAGGAGCAATTGTACATAGCATTTTGAAAAGCCTTAGCATAAATACACGTGTCTGTCAGTGTTCAGCACTGACTTGCTCATGGCATTGTTCCAAATTAAATCACATATGTACCTCCACACTGCTGAGTGCTGCAGCATTAGCACACACTTCCTCCTCAGCAGCAATTGAAACTCATCTTTCACACAACTATACACAAAAGAGAATATTGCCCTATCTTATCATAGAACACAAATGAATTGTTGCATGGCAACCAGTACTGTCATCAATCAATCAAACTGATAGCAACAGATCTTCGAGCTCTCACTTCAGTAACAACTCAGAATAGATTTATGGAGAAAGCAATACTTTAATTCTAATTTAAAACTTGTCAACAGGAGTTCATCTTCAGATGGGACCCATGCAATGAACAGTAAACAAACTGACGGTGGGTGACATGCGACAGAAATCAGGTGACCTGAAGCTATATTTTGCAGATCTTATTTCAGACTAAAAAAGATTACCTCTGAGAGTAAAAATCATAACAGACGAGAGATGTGTGCCAATGTCTCTTTACACCAAGATATGTGAAAAGCCACATAAGCAGAAACAACTGAATTCACTGTGGTGGCTGTAAGAATTTCCACGTACTAAACTGCTAAGGTAATAAAAATGTGTTTATGTATTTGAGTATTGATATCAGGGAAGAAAGCAAGATCACAAACCACAAGATGCATGGTCTGTTATGTAATGGCTAGCTCTCAGATACACCCTGACAATTTACACATTTTTTAGTAGGAACAGTCACACTTCTACTGTTCATCAATATAACAAGCACCTAGCACATATTTGCCACAGTATATCTAGACCAGATGGACTTAACAACAAGTTGTGTGGTATGAAAGTTTTAGCTGCAAATATATATAAGTTCAAATACCAAAGCACAATCACAATCTTGATATATCACATGCTTGTGCCTTCAAACCTATTTTCACGTCCAATTAGAGTACTTCAGATTCAGCAAACAGTAAAAAGAAATGTTTCAGCACAGCAGGTTATATAACTGTTGCAAGTATTAGTACATCACACTGACATAAAAGGATTATGGAACAAGTAATTCTTAGAGACCCCAAATCACTTTTAGGAAACAGTTCATTACTGAAGAGACACTTCCGGCTGCCTGCTACACAACATACCATTTTTCCCCTATGTATCCTTCTATAAGGGAGAGATTCTCAGACTTTGTTTGGCTTCTGCTCTCCAGCTGCGTTCCTGTAACTCCATGAAAAATGGGTTTCTACTGCATCTCTTCAAGAGAACACCTGCAATTCTCCCTTCCTTTCAAGATCTCTTAAAACTAAAAGGTTTATGTTAGCAGAATACCTAAGGCTCCACAGAAGAGAACCAGATGCTTTATTCTTGTCCAGCACAAAGCAAAACAGTTAAAATTTTCTGAATGTGTTTTTAGTACATAAATTTTAATAGCATTTTTTGCCAGATTAATTTTAAATAGTTAACATTTGCAGGCTTAAAATTTCAAAACTTTCAAAAAGGTATTCTTTAATACTTGGTTATGGACTGCATAGTTTGTTGTCTTTAAAGTGAAAACTGGGATGGGAACAATTCTCCAAAACACGCCATTCACACAGTTTTTCTTCCACTGGGACCAAATTCTCCTCTATCTCACCCATAGCTATACTGGAGCTACACATGTGAAATTTTTTTTTTTTTTTAAGTTTTCGTGGCAGTGATTTACCACATTCTCTATAGTACTGAAATTACCCCAAAAACTTACAGGAGAATTTAAACAGAATTCTGAACTCAGAACAGAGATGCCTGAATAGAAGTAATAAAACCACTTCCATCTGCAAAAAGCTACTCAAGTTGAAATTGAAGTTAAAACATCTGACCTACCTAACCTCAGACCTCAAGTTAGGTGTCTTATCTATAGTAGTGGCTTGGGCTCCCTCTATAGGGAACGGAAAAAACAACAAAGTTGTGATAAAAGTCTCTACAAACACTCATGTCAACTCTAACTTTTGTCGAAAAGATTTGCTCTCATGAGATGCAAACCTCTGTCCTTATCTATAACTGAAAGTAAAAAAGACATCCACTTTTTAAATGACTAAGTGAAATTAACTCAATCATTGCTGTAGCGTGTGCAACCAGACACCTGAAGACTGAACAAAAGCACAGGGAATTCAGACTGAATCTCAGTACCACAGCGATTGTACTCACTTATTAGTCACTGCAACTCAGGATCTGTATTTATACAATCTCAAGGTACTTCATAAGGCTGCACCTCCTATAAATGGTTCTTTTTAAACCCAGTAGTATTCCATTGCTGTCTTGCCTTACAGATCTTATTGCATAACCATCCTTGTCACCAAAAAAAATTTCCAAAGATGCACAGGAAGTTAACAGACAGCATCTCCCAGGCTTTGCTGTTCTTAGTATGAAGCTAAGAATCGCTCTTTACATTCCTCAAAAACTCTACAACAGTTGTCGCAAACCAATTCCTGGAGAGCTTAAGAAAACATTTATTTTTGCTCCATGGGGCCAGCTCTTCCTGAAGGACTCCCAGTTACAGCAAAAGCATTACAGTCATCTACATAGAACTACCATGTCTTTTTCTCTACCATAAAGCCATCATGAGGCCTGTTTTCCTGAGATAGTGTCAGTAAATAATACTAAATTCACTTCTGTAACACACCATAACTGTAGTTACACCCAAAACATTCCTTCAGTTTGATTTACAGCACTTCCCAAACAGCCTCCTTGCTCATATACTGTTAATCGGGAAAGCCAATTAATTCTTCCAGCAGTAAGGAAACTGAAAATGCATATTCACTTTAAAACCGAAAGCAGAACTCAATTAAGATGTACAGTCTAAAGAGCTCACCAGATACAGATTAAGCGTAAGTTCTTAGAACAAGTTTGTTACAGAATCACAGAATCATTTTGGTTGGAAGAGACCTTTAAAGTCAGAGTCCAACTGTTAACCCAGCACTGCCAGGTCACCACTAAATAATGTCCTTAAGCACCACACCCATATGTCTTTTAAGTATTTCCAGGGATGGTGACTCCACCACCTCCATAGGCAGTCTGTTCTAACCCTTTACAACCCATTATGTAATGAAATATTTTTCTAATATCCAGCCTAAACCTCCCCTGATGCAACTTGAGGCCATTTCCTCTCATCCTATTGCTTGATACTTGGGAGAACAGACTGACCCCATCTTGCTACAACCTCCTTTCAGGCAGTGATAAGGTCTTCCCTCAGGCTCCTTTTCTATAGGCTAAACAACCCCAGTTCCCTCAGCTGCTCTCCACCGGACTTGTTCCCTAGGCCCCTCAACCACCTTTGCCGCCCTTCTTTGGACACGCTCCAGCACCTCAATGTCCTTCTCATAGTGAAGGGCCCAAACCTGACCACAGTACTCAAGGTGTGGCCTCACCAGTGCTGCGTACAGGGGGACAATCACTTCCCTCCTCCTGCTGGCCACACTATTGCTGATACAAGTCAGGATGCTCTTCTCTTCCCCAAGCCTGTAGCATTGCAGGGCATTGTTGTGACCCAAGTGCCGGACCCAGCACTTGGCCTTACTGAACCTCATGCTATTGGCCTTGGTCCATTGATCCAGCCTGTTCAGATCTCTCTGTAGAGCCTCCCAACCTTCAAACAGATCAACACACCCACCTAACTTGGTGTCATCTGCAAACTTACTGAAGGTGCACTCGATCCACTCATCCAGATCATTGAAAAAAATGTTAAAGAGAACAGGTCCCAATACTGAGCCCAGGAACACCACTTGTGAACGGAAACCAACTGAATTTAACTCCATTTACCACCACTCTCTGGACCTGGCCATCCAGCCAGTTTTTTATCCAGTGAAGGGTATGCTGAGTACGCATGCTTCATTATTAAAAAAGTCTTTGGCTGAAGCTATGGAGGCAAACCTGTCTTTGAAGTGCAGGTCCAATGCACTTAAAACAGAGCAAAGGGGCTGAAGAATAAGCATGAGAATCTGTAGTTCTGTTAATGAAGGAGAGCTTTGATATTAGAAAGCTTCATGTACCTATGCATTTTGAAATACTATTCGTCATTAAGAGCTTTCTTCTGGGAAAATGCAACCACTGGCTATTCCGAAATTATTTCCAGGAAAATCTAAGCTCAGACTCTTATAGCCGAAGCCCAGACTTAGAAATTAATCACACTTTCTGATTTATGAGACTTACTTTCTATCAATTCCCCAGTTACATTCTAAAATCTAGTACTACCTTGAATAGTTACAAGCTTTAACATAGCTTCTAGGTGTTCTTTCTCAGAAGCTGTAGCTTGATGCAACCAGGCCAGCATGTCTCCTACGTACCTAAATAAAGACAGAAATTTCTATGTAAATCAGCTGTTTATGGTGTCAGGGATTCAAAGCGCCAACAGGCAAAAGAAGGTTTACTTCATATACATTCTTGCCAGTACTGTACCTCAGAGGATCATGGGAGTGCATTTCAATAGGGCGGGGAGTACCTCCCAGACCTCCTCTAGTAAGAGCATCTATAAAGCCACGGACTACAGCACTCCTCCTAGCTGTTCCAAACTCATCCAACGTGTACCTGTTATTAAAACATGAAAATGGGTAAAACAAAACAGTTCACCTCATCACAGTTTATTAGCTCGACTTTACAATTAATGTAAGTAACCAATTTTATAGTTCTAGAAATCTTTCACCAATGCTTCTGCTATGAAGCATTCAAAACTGTCTGATTTTCTTGACTTCTCTAAACAGATGTTAAACATAACTTTACCTTGACCTTCCTATTCCCCTACCCCACACAATAAAAGAAACAAAAAAATAATCTTTTCCATTTTGGATATGTAAGAATGCATTGGCAGGCCTGGGACTCCTTTTCACACGTGGTCCAGATGACTGACAGGAGGAGGAACTTATTGCATTGCAACAGAAGGCTTTCTCCTTCTTCCAGGCTACCAACGATTAGTAGCAAAAAAGTTGTTTTCATTTGATAGTTGTTCACTGGTTTTAATCCAGTCAGTTTTAGTTAGGTATTTAATGGATGGACAATTACAGTCCAGAGTGTGTACTATCAAACGGCTTGCTGGTAGTCGAGGAGGTACCAACACAGCTCATTTTTGGAGCAGGTCACCTTCCTGTTAGGGCTGAGGCATGACAGCAAGTGAAGGATGGGAAGCAAACACTGCTAACATCCCTGTTACATCTGCTTGGAAACAGAATTTCTGCAAGCCACAGAATACTTCAATTTTTTTTTAAAAAAAACAAACCAGCACTCTGAACAAAACACATAAATTACAAAAGAGATAAAAAGCTCACACGACAGCTTATTTTTTCCAATGTAATTGAAGAAATGCCGAAGAGTATGCATGGTGTCACTTACCAGTGACACCCAGCAGCTGAACAGATACAAAAATAATAATAAAAAGCATGTTACTGACTGAAGTTCAATGAGCACTGCATTCACAATTAACAGATGCAGAGAAAAAAATACAAAAGAAAATAATATACTGTTTCAAATATGTTCCAAGTTAAGATCAATTAGATTTCCATTATGCTATAAAAAGTACAAGGGAACCTTCAGTTTTGATCATTTCAAACTACATTACTACTTGGGGGGGGGGAAGCACACTGAAGAATCTGGAAACGTCTGTTCACATCTTTTTCTTCATGCACTGTATTTGTTAACTTAGGGGGTAAATATCTGCAACTAAAAAGAAAAGTCTAAGAAAAAAGTCCTTAAAATTACCATTCACAAAAATTAAGCAATTAAAGGCAGGAGAGAGCTGGAATCTGCCAGCTACCCACAGTCCAGGAATAGCAGCACTGCAGTGAAAAATCTCAAGTGTTTGCAGAAACCAGCTAAGCTTTTTTTTTCCTGTCCAATATAAAGCTATATAATAGATCATTAAAAATATAGCAGCGAAACAGATCTTGTTATTAGTTTTGAAGATATCTTTTAATAATAATTTTGTTTTACAAAGAAAAAGAAAACTACTAATTTTCCTCTTCCTCTCAGTATAACTATTAAGAAAATCCTTCATCTTAAAAAAAAAAATCAGTAACACTATGATTTACACTAGTAACACAGTATTTACTGCTATATTATTACACACTCTCATGTTAGGGGAAGAAAACAACATTTGGATTCTTTTCAGCCCAGCTTCAATTATTTAAAAATTGGTAAAGTAATGATCACTGGGGAGGGAGGAAGGAGGTGGAGAAAAAGCATTGAAAACCAGAGTGGATGATGGAAGAGGAATACTGCTTTGAGCTATGACTCCATATATTTTCTACAAAAGAGTTTTCATTTTTTTCTGTTAGAACCAGGAAGTGCAAAACAAACTGAAATATTTATTTCAGATCCCCACTGACTGCAGTTCCCGAAAGTCCATCCATGGTGCAATCTTTCTGCCGCTTTACGTTAACAAGACATAAGTCAATATAACAAAACAAGAATTTGTAGTTTTGTTTCTAAACTCCTGCACTTCTCATCTCACTCATTTCCACCCAACAAAATCACAATCTTTATCAGATGCAAAGGCCATGACTGGGAGAAGTGTTTAGTTTACACAGCAGTGCTTCTAAGCATAAAACCAACAATAATTTAAAATTACTTTTTTCTGTGCCACAATTTCTACATTTTAAACTCAGCAGGTGGTTACATAGCAAAGGTATACAGAAATTTTTGGTAAGGAATAAACTAGATCTTGAAATTTAAAATGTAAAGCATCGATACTGCAATTTTCACAATAGTGCTGTAGCAAGTAGTTAAGCATGATGATCTGTCATGAGAAACATGTGGCTACATCTTCTACAGTAATGTTTACTTTTGTCTTTTTGGCAGAAGAAAAGTCCTACCTACCAGGTTCTACCTCTGGTAACGCTTAAAGACAAGGCTAGCCTTTGAAAGACTGTCTAGTACTCTGCTGCCCTGCATGCCTCTGGCTAAAAGTAATTTGCAACAGTTGCATGATATGATGAATGCATTTAAAAAAAAAAAAAACGAAAAAACAACCCAAACTAAAAAGCAAAGTAGTGTATCTTCAGGTACAGTCACACCAATAAAAACAGTTCTTACAGTGCCACCTCGTGGTTAGGTTGCCTCTACTAACTAGCATTTATGTTTAAGTCCCTTCAGCAAATCCTGAACAAGAACAAAACAGTAGTATATTTTTATACATATATATAAAAAAGTACCCCATGCTTTAGAGGCAAATATGTCCATATTGTTTTTAATAGATTACTGTACAACCTATAATGGAAGATGTTCTTACTCCCAGAAGCAGTTCAGTAAAAGCTAATTAGCCCTTTTTTTTTTTTTTTACTTTGGGAATTTAAATGAGACTATCACATACTTTGGACAGTATTTTTTCTTCATATAAGTCCTACAGTGAGAGCAGCAGAAATTCACAATTCATTTAGATTAAAAACAGAACAGACTGACATTTTGCTTTAATTTGAAAACAGTAAATTGGAAAAAGCCCAGTGACATTTACTGTACCACAATTATGTCAAAGAGACTTCTAAAATTTAAGGAAGTTGAAATATTTTTTTTTCCCAATCTAACGCGGGACTGAATTGCCACCATCCTGAGCACTGTAATTCAGGCCCATCTTTACATTTTATAGGCTGAAAATAATCACTTCTGTTAAGAGAAAATCACCAACATTTACTTACTTATACAGGACAGGTCTGTCTTGTAATGCTTCCATGGCTTGAGCAAGAACAGGAGAAATGTCACATGATTCTTGGGTCAAAGTCCTGCATTCATCTATAAAATATCAACACAGATAAAAGCGCATTCTTTACACTGTAACAATTTTTATAAGCAGCTGTCAAACAAGAAAATGAGTTAAAAACCTCAATGGTTTTTGATTTTGAATCGAAGCCTTCAGAATATGCTACCAGGCCTAGTTTGTGTTAACGTAATCCAATTTCCCCATAAGCAGCACTTCACTGAAAAACGGATGTCCATCACAAATTTCAACAATAATAAAAGTTAAAGGAAGCTTAGTATCTGTTTGTGCCTATGTACAAATGCTGAATCATTCAACCACCAGAATTCTGTCAGGCTCCTTATAACTGTTTACCACATTCCAGATGAACTATTAAGAAACACGAGAGCTATTTAAGCAAGCTGAGGTCTTGTTTCGTCGTTTGTTTTGTATGGTTTCTTTAATCATATTAACCATATAAATGTAGAAATCATATAAATTAAATCAATTAACAGCATTAAAATTATGAATTTTCATACGATGAAACCACATCCATTATTTGAGGTTTCAGCATCTAATGAAGAATGGATAACAATATAATATCATGTTGCACCAGATTTTTTTCACAAATCTTCCTGTCCATGTCTCAGGAGAAAAGTAATAAAAAAAGCATCTACATTTTAAGCTATCAAAATATTACACGGAACGCTGATACAGAGTACATATGCAAAAAATAATCATCCAGCATCATTCAAAAGAGTATCCTCATAAAATAATGTTGGTTTGGGTTTTTTATTTATTTTTAAAGGTAATAAGCCACTCCTCCCACTAAGCTAGATCACACTACCAAATTGTCGAAAAGAACAAATTCCCTGTAACATTCAAGAAAATGGAATGCAATACATTTAACAATTTGCTTAAACTACCAAACTGTAGTTGTTCTCTTTGAAAAACCATCTAAAAATACAAAAAAATAATAGACTTATACAAACGGAGATGAGATTGGCCCCAAAAAAGTGAGAAAATCTCTAATTAACTATTTGGTTCACAACAAATCTTTCACTAAGAAGGAAACTCAAAGCTTTGTTAAATGAATTTTGGAAAGAGTTTTTTGCTGAGTTAAATCAACATCAAGGAATTAAAGGAATCATCATAATAATATTCCTAAACATAAGAATATTTTTAGTCCTACTTTGAGTCCATCTGTAAAGTCGTTCATAAGATGTCTCTTGCAGTAAAGCCATCTGTTCCATAATTTCCAAGCTACAAGATAAAAAGATTTTATTTGCAAATACTATCTTAGGCAGTACTAGCAAAGGCATGTACAAATCAAATAAAACACACCATTATTAAAATTATGGAAATTTAAAAATACGATAACTATTCTTTGATTTTCTGTGAAATACTCTGTATGATCATATGAAGTAAAAAATGAGACTTGGCTGTAACTTCTGCTTTTAACAAGTAAATGGTTCTATTGCACTCATTCAAGTAGCACTTACCCTGCCCTTTGCTGATTTGTCCGGAGGAGAATCTTGACATCATCGTGAATCTGCTTCACTCTTCCCAAAGCTTTGAAAAAATCCTAAATCAATTAGAAAAAAAAAATGAAAGCAGTGTTTGAAAGCAGTAACTTCTCATTCAAATCTCTAGCAGGCTACACTCCCCATTCTATATGGGGGGAAAAAAAAAAAGGAAAAAAAGAAAAAAAGGAGAAAAGAAAAAAAGAAAAAAAAGAAAAAAAGAAAAAAGAAAAGGAAAAAAAGGCAAATAAATACGTGGGTTTTAACTTGTCTTTTATGTACAGTGTGTGGCATGCCATTCTCTTCTCCCCACTACCATTAGCAACTACAGAGCAAACAATTACAGGTTGATATTTTTGTTTTCATATAATGGGGTAACAATTTCTCAGAAAAATAAAACATTTACAATAGACTAGATCAAAGTTTTCCAGGACAATCTTTACCTCCTGAATAACTCAGCAGCAGCAGCGTAATACAACCCTCTAGAAGATGTAGCTATATGGCCAAAAAGGTTACTCTGTCACTGTTTCAGAAAGCAAATGGAAATCCACTAACATTTTCAAACACCTGTCTTACTATGAAATCATCTTTCAAACATCACAGAGGAGTCCAGCTAATTCACATGTAACTGTTTTATTATTTCTTTCGTGACTCGAACCCAGTTTGCCTCAAGAAAGTAGTTTCATTCTGGTTCAAGTCACATAAAAATATACATATTCTAAGTGAAGTAGGACACTGATTTAACTTACTGCCTGTGTTGATGATTCTTCTGATAAAAACTCAAATCACCCTTCCTTCAGGACAAAAAAAAAAACCCCAAACTTAGAACTGCCAAAACAGAAGTCTGACTAAAAATGTTTTAGGCACGCTGGTTGATTCTATCGCAGGGGAAAAGCACACATTTCAGAAGCACAGCTATGACTGTATCTCAGGTACTTCTGCAGCTGTTTTAGACAGATCAAAGTATCAAAAGGTCTAGTCCTCCTTCTGCTGCAAACCAAGCACTGAACAAACGGCACAGCATTGCCGTCATTGTTTCCTGCACCATGTGTGTTTTAGAAACCTGAATGTTCTTTCACGATAACAGTTGGTAGAAAAGCACACAGCAGTTACTCAAGTGTACAATCATTTAACACATTCCATTCATGCTTTCATTAGCACTGTTCATAGTTATCTGATCCACGTCTTTAATAACGCTTTAACTGCATCCAGGATGCCTGTGGAAACGACATAGTATGTCTCAGCAATACTCCACATTTAAGTGAAGGTTTCTATGCAACTGCAATAATAAAAACCTGTTAAGTGTACTCAATTCTCTCATTGTTCAGCTTGTTTCTACTGCAGAACATGCCTTCTTACTCAAACCACAAACATTAAAAAACTTGTTTTGGGGCGTGGTTAAAAGTGAGTCAGCACCTAATACCTTCATCAACCAAATAATGATGAGGCAAAGTCTCAGCTTGTATTTTCTCAAGTCACTGAACACCCATACACATGCATAGGCAAAATGCACACATGCGCGCACAAGGAGTACTATGTATTACTGAAGTGCTGCACATTTCTCATTTGCTTTGAGTATGATGAAGATTGAAAACATCTTCACTGAAAATTCAGACTTGATAAAGCTCTTTTTGAGGTGTAGAACCATACGGTAGCTCATTAGCCCTTAAACACATTATACAAACTAGAATTAAATGTCGATTTTCTTTCTTGTTAGTTGAATCTTTCATCACACATTTCAAACCCATCAGAAATTCACCATTCTCTTAAAAGGTTCATTCCTCCATAAAAAAATAAATTACAAACTGATAATAAGTTCTCATGTACAATTCAGCTAGGACGCTTCTACATTTTAGTTCAGGGCAAAGCTTTTAATGTTCATTGAGCTACCTCAGTAATTGGCTCATCTTTCGTGCCTCGAAGGAGGTTCATTTCATCTGGTGTCAGCTGGAATTTTGCTATGAATGCGTCTGCAACCTGGGCTTTCATTTCTAGTCTCTGACTGTAATAAAACAAAGTGAAGAGTACATTAACTTTTTACGCTTATCTCAAATTTATTTTGCATATTCATTCTTTTGGAAATAAAACTAACATTAGAAGTTGTTATGATTCAATTTTAATACTATATTATTGCCATCAAACCCTTGAGTTGCATCTTCACATACGATTTTCTATTAAGTTTACTCAGTAATCTGGGTAAACACAATATAAAAGAAAGTTAGCACATTTGAAAACTAGTAAGTTCTTAAAAAAAAATCCTTTAATGTTTGTAACACAAGTTATCTAATCCAGCTATTTTGTTTGTACAGTTGTAATGTTTGCAGTTACTCCCTTTCAGATTCAACAAGAATGGGGTTTCAGCTTGTGTTCAGAAAGACATAGGAAAATATAGCACCCAAAATGGGAGAATGAGCATTAATCTACTTTTCTGTAGAACAGATCCATTTCTTTTTAACAACATACAGCTGGGATGTGAATTTACTGATCTCACAGGCAATCAAAACCTAATGAGTAATTCTCTCGTTGAATACCCTCCTGGCAATAAACACGGCAGGGATGTAATACTCAAACACCATCTCCTGGGCAGCATCTTTTTGCACACATTTTGTTACACATCTTAGAACCACAGAAGGACCCAAATGAATATAGTTTTATTTATAGTACAGGAAGGTACTGGAACTCCTGTAGCAACAGAAAATTTGCTCAAGCTGTGGTGTGAGCACACAGCATTCCAGGAAGTAAAGACTAATTTTTCAGGACATTGAGGAGACACTAATTAGATATTTGTAGAAGAATATGGCTCAATTAGTTTAAGACCAGCTCAGCTTCCAATGTAATTATTGCAAGATAAATACATTGCTATCACAGGGTGGTAAGACAGGCAAGCACACTTCTGACTGCAATAATTAAATTTCCTTGCAAGATCAAGGCTAGAAAAGTAAGCTTTTATTTATTTACCCCTTCTCCACTATCCAACCACTGCCTGGACTTCATTCAGCTGAAGCAGCACAGAAAACCTGCTTCCCTTCCCCTGCCATTCTGTAGTTCCACAAACTCTTTTAGAGATCAGATCAAATATTTTGCAATTGTCAGTGCTCTTGTGTAGTAAACATCAAGATGGAGTGGAATATAAAATTTAACAGTGTTTTAATAGTAAAAATTACAAGAATCAAAGGGGAAAGCAATCCAGTATTGTAACTTACACAGAAGACACCTAAACTAAACCTCATATGCTTTAATACCAGATCTTTAATTGGTCAGTCACGTTTCCCCAGGGTCCTATGCAGATGTTGCTATTTTGCCTTTATGTTGGAAGTTTTGCAATGCCTAAAATCAATCTGCCTATTTAAATTTCTCCAAGTAAACTTTACAATTGCAGATTCAGTGTGTCCATGAAGCTGAATGTTTCTCAGGAAAGAAACAAGAGTGATGGATGAAGATTTTGACCAACTAAACAGGCAATCATAGCAGATGCATCCTTGAAAAATTACAGCACTTTCCAAGCAATCTGGTGGCGGCTCACTCCAAGTAAGGAAGAACAAGGAAGGAGTCTAAAAAGGGAGGGCTCAAGAGTGCATTCAGACTTTCAAAGAAAAAAGACCAGCATCAGAAATTATACTAAGCATGCTTGTTAGTCCATGCCGGAATTCTGCACCCCCTTTGCTCCTGGGGTTATAAAAATGAAGCACAGCTTCTCACTAGTCCGTTTCTTTCTGCCAGCAAGTCCTCACTCTGGATAGTCTCCCCTCACTGCTTTTCAATCAAACATCACACTTTAAAGCCACTTCCATCCCTAACTGTGTCTTTGACTAACACCTGCCATAAACATCAACTGACCCACTCTGCACAATCGCAATAATTATTTTTTATAAAACAGAGTCAATATATTAAACTCTGGCATACTGGCCAAGTTTCACAACGTAATCACAAAATAACAACCTCAAGGTGGCAGCAGTGTTTCATCTTTCTCAAGATAGTCATTCAGAAGTGGTGAGAAACAGCTCTCTGAAAACCTAAAAGCATGTGTCTGAATTTTGACAAAGCTGTTTCTTTCAGGCTCTTTACAAAGAACATGGGATTTCAAAAGCTACTCAGTTGCAAAACACAGGTTAGCCACCTCTGCCTCTGCTGGCTATGAAAGTTGCCTTGGTTATCAATCCATACTGAGAGAGCTCCTATACCCTGATGATGGATCAGGAACAAAACCATTTAAGTGCTACCTATCCTTGACTTCTACCTGGCAGTATCAGTATTATCAATAACACCAGTACATTTGCATAGGTATTTAATTTTTATATATGTATACTTCCTCAGATGTAACCTAACAGATATTTAACTAGAATTCAATCTGTCTTATTAAAACATGGAAATGGGTTAAAGTATCACTCAAGTTTCCTGAAGTTAGTTCACTGAGATGAACTAACAAAACCTGCAAAACAAAATGCAGGTAACAACAAAAGCTAGAGTAAGGCTTCAAGTAAGAGTAAGACCTGTGCAGACACTTGGACACTTCAAGACTCACTGGCCTTTCTGTAAACGCAGTAATTTCCAAATTGTGTTCTAAGTACAGCAGAGGAAAGGCGACAGTGGGCAGTTATCCCAAAGTGGGTTTTTTCTTTTACCAAAGTTATCCCTGCATAAAGGAACAAAACTAACAGATCATGGGAACATAGCACCGATGCAAAGGGGGGAAGTGCCAAGCTCTGGTAGACTTTGGAGCTTGGGCAGAGGACAAGATTCCAACAAAGAGCAATTTCCCCAGTTTTAATCGTTGCCTGGGAGACAGAATTCTTTTGCAAGAGAACTCAAAAGGCTGGGAAAACTCTGCGCTTCATGCACTTTCCCCTTGAACCAAACACAAATGCACACTGTTTATTAGGATTATCACCTAGACAGTTCAAAAAATGAGGTGGAGGAGAAACAGGCTTTTCCAAAGTTTAATTTTATCGTTCTACCAAATACAGCATAAAAATCTGCTAGTTGCCTTTACCTAGGACAAGTCACAGCAGCACATTCTGAAATTACTTCCAATTTGAGGTACTGAGGATTCAACATATTTTTAAAGCCTCAAAAAGACACAGTATTTCTAAGTCAAAGAAATAACAACCATCCTTAGCAGACATGTATAGATGCTTTTCAGCAGCAGCTGGAAACATTTTTCTTCTGTGATGGTTTTTGTGGAAAGCAAATAAACAAGACTATAACAAAACATCTACACACAAGTAAGTGTTAGGAAACCATTCTTAAGAATAAATACCAGGTGCAGAAATGCATTTGTAAATGCTCAGAAGAAATGTTTTTATTCCACATTTTGTCTGTCAAACACACCTTTTATTAAAGGAAAACTGAAATACTGTGAAGGTATTTGGTGGTCAATTCCATCATAGAATATAATTACTGATTTTTTTCCTTAATTAAAAAATAGGAAGGCACAGAAAATCATAGTAAATTGTCTAAGATTCCCAGGATACAGGAAAATAGTAGTTATATTACAGAAGGCTTTAGTAAGACCTCATCTGGAAAACAGATCACAATCATGATTATCTGTGTTCAAGAACAATTGATTCCCCATAGTCCAGAGCTAGCAGGATGATCATGGTAATGAAGAACCTAATTTACGAGAGGAGATGAAGGAAGCTTTTAAGATAAAGGACAAGATGAGAAAACAGCCAATTTATATCCAAGAATTAGGGTGTAAATTAGGGAGAGGCTTTTACTGGAAAGAATAAGTTTTTGAGGCAAGTGCTCCAAGAACAGCAACATGTACAAACTGCAAAAATACTCCACTAGCTATATTTTGAACAGTCATCATACAAATGATAGCTGGCAATAGGAGAGTGGTCTTGAACTTGAAAGGTTGCTCCCCTCTGTAATCCCTACCTGAAGACAGCTAGCCTGCAATGCTGCAGCCCTGCCACATAATCCATCTGCTCTAAAAATAAATAGGTAAAAAAAATTAAAAATGCTAAATCAAAAGTTAAGCAACAGAGGATACTAACTGCACTGAAATGATTCAAATCTTCCCAAACTGATTATTAAACACTACCAAAAATATAAAAACTTTAAATAAATTTAGAGAATTCAATAATTTTCTACTTCCATATGAATCAGGTTTCCTATGAACATCATTACTATGTGTCTACAGAATAGTCTGGATAAGCAATGTTTACAGGCAAAACATCAATCCTGACATAAGTACTTACTAGATGAATCAGCATTTAGCAATGGTTAAGACACAAGATATGATTTCTAACTTGCCAACAGAGATTGAGTTAAAAAGGAGTGTATTTCTGGTGCATAGATAGACAGAGGTGGGCCAGGTGGTAATTGTACCAGCAGGCCAGTATCTTCAGCATACTTTTTATAAATCTGATATAAAGACATCTGAAAGAGGCCTGATTACTCTCGCTTCAAAATTATCATTAAATTAAAAAATGTTGCCAAAGACATGAAAATAACACACGGTTCTCTACACCCACCTGTAGTAAGAACAGAACAAATGAGCTTAACCAGCAGCAAAAGGAAAACTAAAAACCAAAATCAATTTCCAGGGAAGACCATGGACTCTCTGTTCCTGGGCTTTTCTTCTAAAAGCAGATTAGACAAACATCAGTCAGGAACGGTATCATGTAAATGATTCTGATGAATGTTTCTCGACCTGTAAGACCACTTCATATTGATCAAGTGTTTCATGCCTCAGAGTTCATGGTTGCCAGGTAGAAAAACCTGCAGGAAACAAGGCTTTGCACTTTCTCTGGTGGTCATAGCTAGAATGTGACAAATTAGGGTTTTTCGGGTTTTGTTGTTTTTTTTCTTTCCTTCAGATTAATTTTAGCTATTTTGATTCCTGTGTCCTATGCTTTACTTTAGTACGAATCAGGAAGGAAAATGAGTCTCATAATTTCAAGCCTTCACCCTCCCCCACATCGAATTTAAATTCCGTTTAAGCAATCACTGCTTCTTGTCATGAAGCATATTCACAGGAATAAATGTAATTACAAGTTTCAAAAGGTCAAGACATTAAATACATCTCATCAGTGCAAACCACCAGATCACCACTTCTCTCAGTATACACTGACAAAACCAAACCTCTAACCTACTACAAATACTGCTGAATTTCCTGCATCATTTCCAAATTTCCTATGATGAAAAAGATAAGTCTTAAGAAAGGAAAGAAGCACCACCAAGACAAGATCTGCAGCGTAGAAGAGCTGAAGCAGCAGATGTTCACCAAGAAACCTTTTTCCTATGTTTCCTTTGACCTTACATTGAGCACAGACACGACAGTCAAATCATGCACTGAACATTAAAAATTTGTGTTTGTTGAATTTAAATAAAAAGCAAGTCTGAATGTAATTCAACTAAAATAAATTGAAGTATCCACTGTTGTATTCCAAAGTATGTTTGGGAATCATATTTAACTGTATTTTTAAAAAGTGAAACAATCCAAGTGCCTCAGAAACTGGTTTTCCAGAGTCAACATAATTAATAAGGACTGACATCAAAATACATTTTGCTCTAAGAAAACAATAGAGGCTAGCAAAACAAGATAATATACAAAGGTGTACAAGTGCATAATCTTAATGAAAGCTCTGAAACTTTAGCCTGACACAAAAAATATCTGTCCAAGCCATTTCCATGCCCATTCCTTCATACACTTTTCAGACTATGCTGATCTTTACTTCCAGTTTCTGCAGGCTTATTTTCTGTGATCTCCCTGAGCGTATACATACACTCACATAATCGCTCTTACTTAATTTTGTAAGAATTAATACTGTAACTATTACCTTCCGGTTTCTTTCTTCAATTGTTAGATCCACAACTGTCATTTGTGGCTAACCTCAAAAACAATCTTGTGCAATACCTTACATTAAGTGGCTGGTAAAACTACTGTGAAGCCAGGCTTCTGGAATTCTGTATACAGTATTTTGCAACTGAACTGTTACTTCTTTGGTTTGGGAACTACTGAACTCCAGGACACTTGTTCCCAATGGAAGGTGAAGTAGTTTAGTATTGCGAATAGTGTTCAGTTTCACGCAAAGCAAAGAAGAACTAAACTCAGGTACAAAAAGAGAACCACCAAGTCATGGGAAGCTTTTATTAAAATCTTACTTGAAGAGGCAAGATCTTTTTTCTGTCAGCCTATTAGCAACAGCAATAAACAAACCCACACCTTTTAAAACGCAGCAAATGTTGTTTGAAAACAAACTAATCTCCTCATTACTATATATAAAAAGCCTAATGTGACCTGAAAGCATTATTAGTGTGCTCAAGTAAATGTAGAGAAATCTAGTGAAGATACCAAAGTGTATTTTTAACAGTGCACAGAAAATGTCTAAATTAAGTACCTTAGTTTTTCTTTAGTATCAAAGTTTGTTAGGAAATACATTAAAACAAACAATATATTCAAGACTCTACATTACTGAACAGCAATAAATTTATCTTACATTAGAGGGGGTAGGTTGAATGGCTTGGACTACTTCATTTCACACTACATGGTTCTGTGAAGTTGTGATAAATCTCAGTTTTAAGGAGAGAAGAGGCAAAAACCCAAGCAGATACTTTAATTTAAATGATGTGAATGCAAACTGTTCTAATGTACAGTAATTTTAACTAATCTTTACAGAGAAATTTAATTCAGAACAAGCAACCTAACTGACCAAAGAAATGCACCAACCAAATCTGACACATTCACAAATAAAAAAATGCAATTGTATTAATGGAAGATTGCTTTTTAAATTTGTCATTTAAGTAATATACTCAAGTTAGCATTTATGCCAAACCAGGAGTTTGGCATAAACAAAGTTCACAAACTAAATTACAAGAAAAAACATTGATTCAAAGCAACAGCCTGAGAATGTAGAAGTTTTAACTTAAATCTGAGATGAACATCTTATTTCCTACCTCAACTATTTGACCAAGTGCCTTAAATCACACATTTTACCAAGACAGGAAATCTCAAATAGCTCATCAAGATTACTTACGGGATATATAGGTTGGGCAAGTGGACCACTCACTATACCTTCAAACCACAAATTTGAGAGACTAGGATGACCAACAAAGAGTTCATGTGAGAAGCTTAGGAAATTGAAAATCAACTTGAACTACATCCAGTTACATAGCTGATAACACAATGCAAAAAGTACTTAGTATTAGAAACCTAGTACCAACACAGAACCACTGAGACAGCCGTTCCTTCGCAAGTACCACAGAAGAGAAAGAATGCAAGGATGACAGCATGAACAAGCATTCTTTCTGAAAATGTTCATACTCAAGTTCTCGGGGCCATTTTGCACCTTCACGAAACTACTTCACTGCTATCATGCAGTTCTTGATTGAAAACAAAACAATTTTAAAAAGCACCCCATTACACAGGTTCAAATGCCACATAGGGAAAAATTTCTGAAGCGGTATGTACATTTGTTAGATTGCAACAATTTTTGACCTTGCAAAATACGTCACTTACAATTTTAATCCTCTTTCTACTTGCTTTGCATAACTAAGGGAATAAAGTTACAACTCCAATAAAAGAGGAGTTGACTATTGACTTTTCTTTCTTGTTTAGAAATGAACATTCTGTTAATTGCAGTTTGTTTTAAACTTGATACCAATTATAGCACTTTTTGACAAAATTTACTTTCCACAAGAACTGACCAGGCATGAAGACCATTTACCCAAGACAAAGGTTCCACCTGTCATTTACCGAAGGCAGCCTTAATACTATATTACAGAAAGACAATCTTTGATCAAAGCCAGAGTTAACTTGTACTCTTAGAAAATGAAGGAAATAAAAAACTGCAAAACACACTCAATTATTTCTCAATTATTTTCTATATTCACCATCCTGAGTGAAGACAGCAGCCCACTCTCCCTAAAATTTCAAATGCAAAAATTAAGACTTTTTTTTGACAAATAGCTAACACAGAAAATCATTTACTGCAGATCAGAATAATTTCTGAAGATATTTTTTAAAAGAGTCAGAATAACTTTCTTTAAGGACAATGTAAACAATTCGTTCACCAAAATGACAGAATGTATTGTCTCTGCTCTTTCAAAATGTTCAGTAACTGTCATTGTGAAAAACGAAAACTTAATTATGTGAAAAGGAAGAACATAACCGATTACATTTTTCAGGGTAATGCTTAAAACGCCATTAGATAGCTCTGCTTTAAAACCTTAAAATTCACAAACACTGACACAAAAAAAAATGGAATTTGTTTTTTAAAAAATATTTTTATGTTAATTGAAAAATTACACAGAAAATTCTACTACATTTGTGCTATTAAAATAGAAATTCCCATTATACTAACCTTCAAGCTACTTAATTCGTGTGAAAAACCTATCATAAAACCTACAGCTGGTAGGACCACAGAGAGTAGAAATAGAAATTTGGGACTAATGAAATCTGAAAATGACTTTGGCGTTTCGTGATAAGAAAAGAGATATGTTTTTCAAGGAGGAACTAAAAAAAATTGATTACATTCAGCAATTAATCCCTTGTTCTACACTGTCTGCTCTTGCTTTAGAGTCACTGTTTCAAACAGCTTCTTTTTGAATGAGTCCAGCTTTCATCTCTGCATTTCAATCAGACTAATTTTTAGGACAACCCTCAGAAGGCAGAGAAGCCATGCCCTCCCAGTTTCACCATTAAATTGCTCGTTTCTTCAACTTAAGATCTATATTTTGTCTGACTCTAGACAAGGTATCAGCTTTTCAAGAAACCCCTAACATTTGGTAGCAGATGCCTCTTCATGCGCCTGATGTAAACCAAAGCAATGCATCAGAACAAACAGCCACTTAATGAGTCAAAAGAAAGGATGACTAAAATGTCCCAAACAGAAGACAACAGCTTTCCCATTGCAGCTTTTGTTTAAATTTTTCAGTTTTGCTAGGAAAAAAGCTAACTTTGTTAATATATGGCTTTATGAGTCCTCCTCAACCATCATATTCTAAGATCACAAGTATTACTTCCCTTCTGCCAGTGGGTACTTCATGGTATACTTAAAAAATAGCCAGCCAAAAAAGAACTTTTTCCTATGTGTGCACTCAAGGTCACACAGGCCCCTAGAAGGACAGGCTGCTTCCTAAACCTTTTTTTTCCTCCTCACACTAGGGGGATGTTCCTCTTTAAAAAGCATTATCAGAAAGTCCTTTAAGCAAACTATTGTGCGAGTAAGGACTATATTGTAGAAGTACTGACATACAGTTTGCATAATCTCCTTTAATGGAATTTAAGGCCAATTAGACATACATCACTTGGCATTGGTCTTCCATTCTGCTTTTGAATAAGGAATGAAAGCAGCTTTCCTCTTCCTGAGACTACAAAAAACATGACCACTTCTCTGTCCTACTACTTCACATATCCGTATTTAAAAAACCCTAGATTTTCTAAGACTTGACTTCTGCTCATTTATTTAAACTGTGATTTCACCAAATCTTTTGTTTTGTATCAACTGGCATTGTATTTTGTGCAAGTTTTCTACATTCAACTTTTTAAAATATGCACAGATTACACTCTAACTTCACATTCAAACTCTCATGGGACATAATCCACTTCATACTGAAGTCCACAACATCAACCTACTGATTTTGAAAGCACACTCAAAGCTGTAATTTCTACTAGAAACTTATCACTGAAAATAATTATTTCTAATCTCTAGTGACCTGTATATAATTTTTAGAAGAAAGCTCATAAAGCAAGAAGATTCATTCTTCTACACTGACAAAGCCTAAAGCTGTAAAACCAAATGTCTCAGCAATAAAAATAATAAAGATTATTTGAATGTGTCATAGGCTATGAACCTCTGCCCATGAATAAAAATACTGAAAAGAGGAAAATACATGTCTTTTCTTCCACAAGAGGTTGGAACCAAGGGAAAAAGTAGCCTGTCTTAGGCTCATTAAACAACATTTATCTGTTTCACAGACAGGTTTAAATATGGCAGGGTAGGTTATAATCCACCTTTCTGTTCCTGCATACAGTCCCTGAACAAGAGAGTGACTTCCACTGGATATGAAGCAGTAACAACAAGAAGCCTGTGAAACTGATGAGATACTGAGCAGGTCCATATCTGTTACAAAGCAACATAATTCACATTATTGACTGACGTTAAGTGTAGCACATCCATATTCAGCATGCTGTACCACTATAACTGCTTCTCTTCCCTAAAAGGCCAATTTGTATTGCAACGAGCACTAACACATATTCTTACCTTTTTTTATCCTTTAGTAATAAATGCGTTAGTACTTCTATTCCAATTGAGCTACAAACACAGATAGTGTTAAAAAAAAAGTACTAGTACAAAACCCCCCAGAGTCATTACTCAAAAATAAGAGTGGCAGAATTAGATCTAGAAGAAAATTCCATCAGTACTGTCACGTCTTCAAAAAATAAATAAGGTGGTATACATACTTTTCTGCCTGGAGTTTTGTGGTTTTTACTATCAAGTCCTGGGTTTGTTCCTTTGCTGCCTAGAATACAATTAGAATCATTAAGCATGTGAGAAACACAAACATATCAAAGGTATTACACAACCTTTAAAATATGTAATCCTTTTGAAGGTTTCCGACTATAAGCAGTTTAAAGAGTGTACTACTTGAAACAAAAGGCCCTCTTGAAATAAGTATTCATTAACTCTCCCCATTTTCAGGTTAATAAATCAGATTAATAATTTTCAGATTAATAATCATTATTAAATATTCTTATCCATATATTCATCTTCTTATACATTTATATTCACATACAGTTTATTTTTAACTTATATTTAATACAAAAACGTAAGTATTAGAAATAGTTCTGATTGTTTGTCCATTGACTGTAAACTCTTCACTGCTACAAAATGAAAAATGAAACTAACTTTTTGGGATGCTAAACAGCTCAGTACCAGTATCCATCCAGTCATTTTAAACAACATGAACACAGCTCTGCTGGTCCAAGCAAGTTTATTTCTACAGTCCAAGCAGTTTATAGGGCTGTAAGGACCAAGAAAAATTATTGGGAAAAGTTTCTTCACTGAAAGGATTACTGAGCATTGGCACAGGCTGCCCAAGGAAATGGTGGAGTCCCTATCCCTGGAGATATTTAAAAGACATGTAGATGTGGCACTCACGGACATGGTTTAGTGGCAGACTTGGCAGTGCTAGGTTTACGGTCAGACTCAATGCAACCATTTAGGCCTTTTCCAACTGAAATGATTCTATGATTCTAAGAGCAATGCACTTAAGTTCATCACAACCCTAAATATTCAGTGATGACAATGCAAGGGAAATCATGCAGAAACAATTATGCTACAGTCAGTATCTGCATGATTAAAGGGATTACTGCAACTGAAATGAAAGAGTTCTGAAACTCCTTGCTCATCAACAAGATAAAAGGCATCCAGAATTGTTGGTTTCCCACTGGGTATCACCAGTGATCATTTATGCAAAAGAAACATAACAAAAAAAAAAAAAATCCTGAAATAAAAATGCATTCAGTATGGAATGACATTGCAAGGGAAGAGGTGGAAACAGCTATAAAGATATTCTGTGTTAGTAATTTTAAGACTGTAATAGGTCTAAATTATGGTGTTTGCCAAAACAAAGATGCCAGTCTTGAGAGCCATGAGAGGTCTAAGGCAAGCTCGTAGACACACTGATTAATTTCAGGCTTTCTATCTATCTGTCACACTACATCAGTTACAATGGAAAAACAGGCAAGGTACAGAACGCTTTGAAAGGTCAAAGTAGGACTGCAACCACTCCAGCACAACTTCAGTCATCAAAGGGAGCCTGAGCTGTCCCATGAATACAGACAGAGGCACCGCTGAGGTGCCAGGTGCTGGATTTTCTAAAGGAAACTATTATGGACTAGCACACATATGTAACAAAAACTCAACAGAAAAAACAAAGTAACTGACAGCAAAGTCAGACATGCCAGAAAAAAAATAAATCAGAAAGTTCATATTTGACGTTTCTTGCAGATCCAAAATAGAAATATTTTTTCTTCCTCCTCACCTCGGTATACTAATTAAAACTTTCATTATCCTTCAACCCTGCTTTATTCCATTCCAGCACTTGCCACCACCTTCTCTCCCTTTTGGACATTCATTTATCAAGCCACTGTCCTGAAATCAGATCTGACACTATCTGGTTATTTGGCCTGTATTGTAATATAAGCTTATGAAATAAAAAAGGTAAAAAGCTTTTTAGCTTATCAATTTATAGTCCCTTTCATATCCTGTATTTGTTCTTCTTTCTTAGCATACTTTCCTGCCTTGTATGTTATAAATTCTCCTCTTTACATCTTCTATTTGCTCTACTCTTAGTTCATTTTTGTCTTCTTATTCAGCTTGACTTGAGCACATGCTTGCAAGCCTTCATGTCCTGTTACCGATAAAACACCACAGTATTTGATGACTGAGTGCTAGTTCATGGGTGTACTAATTTACTTTACAAAGAAAATGTGGGTTGAATTGAGACAATAAGAGTTCTACAGGGCTCTAGATGAAACCTCATGTGAGGCACAGAACAAAACTACCTACTGACTTAAATAGAAAAAGAAATGAGTGCAGAGTGGCTCTACTCCAGAAAAAGAAAAAAAAAAAAAAAAATCACAGATGATAGTTACACTTTATGATCTAAAGACACAAAAGAGCAAAAATCTGCATGGACACTTCACTCATTTCCACATCTAAGAGTTTAATCAAACAGTTCCTGAACTGCACTAGAAAATAGATCCATGTCAACAGTGTTCAAAGAGATGCGAGACCTCTGAGGTGCATTACCCACTGCCTTCCAAAATTGAAAAATAACTACTGCAGCAGGCGACACTGTACTCTCACACTTTCTGGAACAAAGTCATCAAGTTACAAGCATTCTTATGGGGATTACATACAGTGACTATGAAATTGTTCTGGTATGAGTTAGTCAGAACAGAACTCATTCTGTTCAGTGATTTCACTTTCCAGCTCAGGCTCTTCTAAGTGACGGCTCTTTCTGAAGTTAACGGCATATTTCTGCAGACAGTGTCTGCTTCTAGCAGTGACAACACTTGATGTTTACAGTCACTGCCAGGGGCTGGGGTGCAGAAAGGCTCTTGCTTACACTTGCTCCTGTGCAGATCAAGGTCACTGCTAAACCCTGTGTCCCATGGTGGGGGTGCAGTAAGTCAGAGGCTGCAGCTGCGGGGAGGAGCGGACAGGACAGGTGACCCTACACTGACCAACAAGGTGTCCCATCCCATGGACATCATATTTGGTATAAAGCTGAGGGATCATAAGGTCAATCTCTCTCCTTCAATGGCCAGTGTCTAAGGAGGACTCTGTCCATCCTGCCTTTGATCCCAATTTGATTCCTGATTCCCGTTCTGGAATCCAGCTCCTGCATCTGTTTCCTGTCTGCTGCTGAGTCCAGCTTAGGCCTTCCCCAGCATCAGCAGTGATGGTGACATGGTTGCCATCAGAAGGGTTGGATTTGGTATTGGTATTGCATATATTTCTATAGATTTCATTTTATTATTACTATTCTCATTAAAGCAGTTTTAGTTTTCTTTTCCAATCCACAAGTCTCTCCCTTATTCACTTTCTCTTCTCCTTTGTAAACCAGTTTGGTTGTTCTTTTCAAAGCCCCAGTCTCTCCCTTGCTCCTTTTCTCTTTCCCTTTGCTGGGAAGTGGGGCGGGGGTAATACCATCTGTCATTTGTTTAGTAGCCAGCCCAGCTCTAACCCTTGACAGAAACCTATTACCTAAGTAGAGGGGGGGTATTTAAGTAGGGGGTGTATCTAAAGTCCCATACCTCAGGAGGGCAAAAAGCAACCGTTTTCACAGGACATTTTAGTGAAGGATTCTCGCTTATGTGCTATATTCAGAACAGATTTGGTCTGGCAAAACTTCTAAACTCCAGCACCCATAAAACTTTTAAACTCATCACTGTACTGAATATTGGACTCGTACACTAAACCCAACCCAGATTTAGTAACGCATAATAAAACATAACTTTTTTTTTTCCCCCTAGAATATTATGGATTCAGGATTAATACAAAACAGAGTTGGTTTTGATGCATATCAGCATTTTGAGACAATGTTATGAGACGAAACCCATAGAATAAAGATGGCACAGTAGATTTCTCTCCATCATTGAATTACAAGATATTTCCTTACAAATATACTCCAGGTACTTAAACGACCATGTAACTCAACAGAGGTAGTCAATGCAAAAGGCACATAAATTGTAAATGGATATATGCAAATATAATTAATCTCTCTTTTTAACCTCGCACACTTCCAATCTAGTAAAATATTTTCTCTCCACTCACATACAAATAGATTTCACATTGCTATTCTCAAAATAAGTATATTGGTGCATTCTGAACTGCGGTTTGGAAGAAATTAAAATTACTTCCTCAATATATTTTCTAAATAAGTAAAAAAACCTATATTAATATACTAAAGTAACATAATGCACATACTACGGAAACATCTCTGCGTCACTGTTAATCCCCCAAAATTATTATTTATCCTTTTTTTTAAAAAAAGAAGCAGTTACACCTCAAAAGAAAAAATACACAAAGCACATCTATTTACATATTACCTTCAAACGACTGGACATATCTTCACAGCAGCTGCTCATCGCTTGCACATCTTCGTTTATACTCTCAAGCTCCTAAATAAATTCAAATAACAGTTAATGTTTTAAATCAGAAATGCCATGCCTAGGCCCAGCTTCATCCCGCCAAAAGGAGGTGCCCAAATTACAAGGAACATAGTTGCTCTAGGGTCCCTGTTGATCAGTGGAGAGAATGTTCATTCGGTATTTTTATCTGTTTGAAACACCACCTCTCCCTGTGCAGGACTTTCACCAAATCAAACAAATGTTGAAACAATTTTACCGCAAAACTACAGCTGTCCCAGAAATTGAAAATCTCTCTTAATCCTACTTTCTTTTTTTCTAAACTCTAAATTACATAGCAGTGCTCTTGCAAGATAGCTAATCACACTGTAAACGCTACCTCTTTAACTTGCTTGAATATATGGACAAATTCTTCATTTATGGCTAAGCTTCGTCGTTCAATGTCTCCACGCAAGTTTCTTCGGGTACGCAAACTGTTTTCAACAAAAAAGGTCGAGAGAGCCTTGAGTGCTTCCAGCATTTCCTAGAAAACAAACAAACAAACAAACAAACAATCCCTTACATTTCCATACAGTTACGTAGAAGTGCATTACACAGTCTGTAACCATCCCAAGTCTTAGGGGAAAAAAAAAAAGAAACAACAAACTCTACGTGATTTTAGAAAAAAAGCAACATAAACACAGTACAGATCAGTTGATAAATAACTAAAATAATTGCAGAGTCTTTCTTCTTCTCGTACAACACATTACTTCTATTTTAGAATAGCTTTAATCAGTAAGATTACATTCGGTTAAAGCATGACCTATCCACAGCTAGAAAATATTTATATGAGAAAAAGCTTAAGACGTGCCCTCCGACCCAGGTGATACTAACCTCCCTCCGATTCGCGGGGAACGAACAGGTGCGTGGCATATCAACAGAGAAGTAGAAAGTAATTTTATTTTTAATTAATGCTGCCAACGTCAGGTTGCGGCTCCGCAGCGGAACTGAGGGTACGGCAGGGCTCGCTGCCCAGTTTCGGAGCCTATCGGGACCCGCAGACTCTGACGGCTCATCCGGTGGATTCCCGCAGGGCGCTCCTCGCCGGGCAGGCCCCAGCCCCGAGTCCGGGCCCGACCCGACCCCTGCCCTGCCCCCTCATCCACCCGCCCTCACCTTGTCGTTGTCCAGCCGAGTCTCCAGGATCTTGTTGAG